>NW_008237885.1:817854-828320 GCF_000691975.1 Corvus brachyrhynchos | reverse complement strand
AAAGAGTGTCAGTAAAATGGAGTATGTAAGTATTTTGATACGTAGCTTGCAGCTTCTTCCTAAGCATAATTTTTGTGAATGGGTTGAAAAAGCTCTCAGAAAACAGGTTGGGAGTTTCACAGTGAGGAAGAAGTATCCTGCCCCTGGCCCAAGATAAAGCAGAAATTTTGTCGAAAAGGTGTGGTCTTGTCCAGTTGGGAAAGTAAAGTGTCAGGGAAGTATTTTTAATGGAAAACAGTGTTGAATTTCATGTATAAGTATGTTATAAACACATACATGGTAGTTAAATGGTGCGATCAGTGCAAAGCAAGTGGGCAATATCTAATTCAAACTTTAACTTGTCTAATAGCAAATGAAGCATTTGTGTGGAAATACCTCCCTCTGGTCTATTAAAGGATTCATGGCTCCATGAGATCCCTGTTTTGCTCAGACTGTGCCTTTGGATGTGAAGCAAAAACATAGTTGTTGGGTGAGAGTCACTAATTGAGCAATTGGAAATAATCATCCCCTTGGCTTAGCAGATGAAACACTAATTTTCCTTCCAGGAATAGCCAGAATTACCTGTTTGTACAGTGCCTTCAAGCTGGCTGATTTAAAACTTGAATTAAAAACTTTAAAATAGGCCGTGTTGGTTTGAATATGATGTTGGCATTCTTGATTCAGGTAAGTGATGTTGATCATGGTACAAGGGTGCCAGGTAGGGGTGGTAAAGAACAAAGTGAAGGCAAGTCTCCAGAGGCTGGGAAACAGTCACAATCAGTCCAAAGACTGACTTGTATGAAGAGGTTTCTGAAGAGTTCCTTTGAGAGGGTGAGTGTAAGAAGTTTTTCTTACTGAATTGCTCACTTACATATGTACAATGGCTTTGCTTGCTTGTGTGAGATGCAAGGAAGAAGAAATGTTTCTTCTTTCTTGCCTGCAATCATTTTCTAATGCAATGTTGTCCAGAAACATAACACATAGTGAATCAATATGTCTACTGACTTGTTCAATATCACTGATGGCCATCAAAAGTAACTGTAATGTTGTGGGTTGAAAAAAAGTATTTGTAGACCAGATTGGCTTAACTCACAGAGCAATCTGTATTTGTACTTAAGGGATGAGGTTTTTCACAGAGGCAATTGGAAAAGCATAGATTTACCTGCTGCTGCACTTGTTGATAGATCTACTGACAGGTGTGTGGCTGAGGAAAAAAGATAGCACACATCAGATTTGTGCAGGCTGGGACTGTTCTTTGCTGACATCTGGCAGAAGAATTGGAATCTGGGACAGCTGCTTGTGCCACAGAATTGCAGACAGGTTTAGGACCTGAATGCAATGAAGATAAATGAGCTCCAGTTGGAAGCTGAATGGCCCTAAAGTCGGAAACGAATGTGGGCACTCTGAATGCTGTACTGATAGGCTTGCAAGAGGTGGTTTTTACCCTGTACAGTCATAAATGCTCATTTTTCTGGACTTCAGGCTACATTATTGGCATACTGAATAGTTTGAGTCTTTAAAGCTTTGTGTTACTGCTCAGTTCCCTAAATTTGACATCGGTTTCAGGCTCTAGCTAGTTTGGTGTCAACAACTAAGTGTACTCTATTGCTTTACAAACCTGAGCACTTAGTCTGTCCATCTGCATAACCATCCCACAGAAACTGGGTCGAGGGATAAGACAGTGTTATTTAGAGGTTTTCAGAGTCTGACCAAGGTAGGCAACTTTGTGTGCTCTTTTCTTTTTCAGTACAGGTGATGAATTTTATTCTTTTAGGGACAGTCTTGCATAGTTGAGGGAATTTCTTACTGCTGCAAACTTTAGGAAGTCTTCAGAATGCTGAAGAATCCAATTCTGAGTCTTGCTTTTGCAAGTCTCTATCTAATTTTTTTTAGACGGCCATGGTGTTTTCTTGCTCAGGCAGGTTTTTCAAGGTTAATTTTCAGCCTTTAGAAAAAAGAAATCTGTGTTTAGAAATTCTGCCTGGTTAAGGACCTCACCCTCCATCCTCTTTTCCACTGACTGTACAGGAGACTAGACATGACCTATCTACTTGCTGATCTTCTTGACCATACCTTAACTTGAGCCCCTCTACTTCTGTCTTCATGAAACAGCCATGGCTTACAACGTTAACTTTTTTTTTTGTTTTGAGCGAGAAGACAGCTAATTATATAGAAAAACTGAATTTTTATTGGCTTCCTTTTCTGTCTGAGCATTGTGGATGTGAGCAGAAAGGGCAGACAAGAAACTGAACACAAATCCCTTCAGTTGCAAGGTTTCTTTAGAGTGAGTCAAACTTAGTCTGCTGGGTACAAGCAGAGAAACAAGACAGCCAGCACCTGTGTCTGTACTACTGCCCTTCAAGCTTGAGCTATTTTTCTATTAAGAACTTCTCTCATTTCTTTGCTTCCACAAAAATGCTGCGTTTTATCAAAGAAATTGTAAGTTGGACTTCACTGATCCTTTTAGGTCCCTTCCAAGACAGGATATTCTATGATTCTGTGATTTACATGAATAAGTTAAATTTTTTTAATCATCATATTGCTTTGCACAGTTCTGCCAGGGACTTGCAGAAATTAACCAAATAATGTTTCAAAGTATAAAAACCTGAACTCTATTGGCCCTCTGTCTGCTTCCCATCATTTCAGGCTGAATTTTAGTTTCAGTCTTCCTGGTCCTGTTGCCTTGTTAGGTTATTTTATTATTATTTTTTAATATGGGTTCAAGATACTTGATTTCATTGTTATGGTAATTCTGATGTAATAATGAAAAGGCAGCATCCTTGACAATTCATGCTGCTTGTATAGAATTTTCTCAAGGTGTACAAGTGTGCTGTGTGCTTTTAGTAAGGCTATACTCTCACCATCCCACTGTGCCTCAGGCTTCCCCACCTTTAAGAGGAGTGTACTGAGCATTGTGCTTCCTTCTGTTTCATGCTGTGGAAATGTGTCATAAAGGAAAGCAAAAGAAGTGGAAAGGGCCTGGGTATGTGGCGCCATTCTCCCCCATAACAAGAGTCTTCAGGCTTTGGGAGCCTCTTGCATCAAATTCTGAGCCCTGGTCTGACCCAAAGAGCAGAGTAGTTGAGAGATCAGAGTGGCATCTATTCCAACATTTCAATCAGTGGCTTATTGCTTCTATTTTCCTCAGTATTTAGTAATTTTTGTAGCCCTTCATTCCTGCCCCTGTCTTCCCTGCCCCAGCCCCAACAAGTTCTGTTTATACTTGCAGCTCCCTTTAGACTAAGCAAGTTTGATACTTTTTCCATCCTGCCAAAGAAAAATATGTGGAAATTTTAATTGGCCAGAACCTTTCCGATGCTATAAAATGTGCCTGCTTTGAACATGGAGAGCTGAGGTGGCTTTATGCTGAACCACATTGTGGCCTTTGTCCAGCTACTGCGTAAGGATATACAGACCTTAAATTTTTAGTCTAAGCATTTAGTATCTGTATAAAATGGTTATTAATGTGTTATTAGAACAAAACAACATCTCCTAATCTATTTAATGGCAGTTGTAGGGTTTTGTTGTGCCTTCCAGGTGCTGTAAATAGAGAAAGCTTGAGTCAGCCCAGTGGCCTGACAGCAGCTGGCTGGGCTTAGCTCACCCTGGCTTTAGGTTTTCCAGCCTGCCGAGAGCTGATTTAATTTGTTAACCCGGCCAAGAACAAAACATTGAATTGTTTTCTTTTGAGTTAGAGAGGTGCAGTGGCTCAGTCTGAGGAGGGTGAGAGTCAGTGCGTGGCAACAGGCAGGACTGCATGGGTGGGAGCTGGGAAGGAGCAGAAGGGGACAAGGCTCCCCTGTGGGCAGCTCTGCTGTCTCAGTAACTTCTGCCCTCACACAGGTTAGGATGCAGGTTCGTTCTCTGCAGAGGACTCTCTCCATCTCGCAGGTGCTACGGCACTACTGAGAAGGGCACTGACATCCAGTGAACCCACAGCAGAAACCATAGACTTGATTTTGGCCCTGGGTTTCAACAGCTGTCAGGAGTGGGCAGAAACCTTTAATTTTCAGAGTTCAGATGAGTCCTTTCCTGTTTGCCACTCTCTGCTCTGGTACTGGTTGTCTACCTCCACGTATGTTTTGCTTAGAGCTGCATATGTTAGAATCTGGTGGCTGCTGCTGTTTCTTCTTCATTAATACCTTCCCCAATATACTGTCGTCTTCTACTAGAGTGTCTTTGAATTTCTCTATCCTTTGTCCAGACCTGATCCATCTCTTCATCATGACAGACATTAGGCATCCTAATCCCCTCAGGTATGCTCAGTGTTTAGTTAGTGCTCTTCTGTTGCTTTCTGTGACCTTAGTTCACTGTCTCCTAGATCAAGGTGATATAGAGAAAGGTATGCAGCTTGACTGATGTGCTGTGTTATTTTAGAGAGGGTAATTTTTAAGGCCTCTTACATAAAGGTATAGTAAAAATATTATGCTAATGTTATGACAACAGCATAGTGAGGCTAGTGTCATGCAGAAAAAAACTTTAAATAACTTCCAGTGCAGCATGCTGATGTTTAGATGTATAGGTTAAAAAATTAAAGGTCTGCTTTTAATTTTCTAAGTAGCAGATGCTTGTGATCAGGGTGGCCAATAGTTCTTAGATCTTTGCTTCCAAAGGAAAATGTGCGTGTATATAGATATGTTAAACAAGAATTTCTCTATTACTAAGTGTTAAAAAGGATAAAAAATATCTCAGCTGTATATATGGAGTGGATTTTCTTGTACCTTCCCTCCATGATTTTTTTGGCTCCTAAATTTAGGTGGGTTTTATGTGTTTCATTAAGTTTATTGGGTGTCTGATTGTGTGTGTGGGCCACTAGATCATCTAGTCAGAAGAACATTTATAGAAGGGTTTCATGTCTGTAATATTCCTATGCATTGATTATTTAATGGTATTACTTGAACTGACTTGGATTGATTCCTATATTTATGATTTAATGGAAAGAACATAGCCAAAAACTTCTGTAGTAATGTAGCAGTTGTAGAGGTCCTTTCTGCCCACTTGGTGCTGTCTGGGGTATGTGGTGACTTCAGAAGAGCTCTTAAAACAGCTTTGGAATTAATATGAACATGGACCAGTATCTTTGTGCACTTCTAGACTGGGTGCCTGTGCTACCTTTTTAGATGATCCTTTGTACTCCACACACAGGGAAATCAGTTTTATTTGTAAAGGGGCCTGGAGTCTTTCCATGTAGAGCTTGGGGTCTTTTTTTCTGGAGTTCCTGCCTCCAACTGCAGCTTTCTTGTTGGCACTGCTTGTCTTACAAAAAGGTTAAATTTAATTAATTTTAAAGAATAAGATAAATATAATTAATTCTTCATAGATTTTTAGATTGCAATGATAATTGAGGAAAAATTTGCCTCTCTGGTAGTGGTTGACATGGACTTGGGTAGGTTTTGCTGGTATCTTTCCAGGTTTGATGGGCAGGTTAGTGCCAAATTGTTGCAAAATCTTGCCTGCATTTTTTTCTTCTCCTTCACTTGTGCCCATTGAATTGATACTTAGAAGTGTGGGATCCATAATTTTTAATTCCCTTCCTTCTCAGCTAACATTTCTTTTAATCCAAGTGCTGTTCTAAAATTTTTTATGCTTGGGTATTTGTTGTGTAAAAAATCTGTGGGAACAGATTAGTCAGGACATGGAAGAGTAATGTGTAGTAAATACTTTAACCTGCCAAAGACAGGGCTGTTTTTATTCTATCCTTGTGGTGGGAACTGGTGTCTTATTACCTGTCACTGTTCTTTACAGTATCCTGTAGAAATGGTGATGCATTCACTAATACATAGGCTGTCTTGTACTTCCTTTCTTTCCCATATAAGCTTCTCCAAAATTGTAACCTCAGAGTTAAAGCCAGGCAGTGATTGGCAGTACTCTTCTTCTGCCTCTGTTCATCTGGAAAGTTACATTTCCATGTGTGCCCATCTGTGTGCTACATGTTTTGGTCATTGATCACTGTATAAAAGTCATGCAGAATGAAAATGCATTTACCAAGAAAGATAAATGGACAGTAAAAGTGGATTTCATGGGAAACCCAGCTAGAGTGTCAAAAACCAGGGTAGGAAAAGTGAAATAAAATCCTACTGTGATGTGTAGCATTCAACAAGTAAAACTCATGGTGGTTGTATTAAAAAAGAAGGTTCAAAGTTGTGCCAAATAATGAAGAATTTCCCAATCAGTGTTGTCTTTTTTTTCTGGCCTTCCCAGTAGCGTGTCCTCGCAGTCCTTGGCTCATGAGGGGGATCAGGCCAGGTCCCAGGTCTAGAGCAGCTCTGCTCCCCAAAGTAAACAAAATATTTGTTTGTCCAGTTGGTGTAATCTTGTACCCCTTGGCTTTCCTGCTTCACAGACCCTTACCAAGGTGGCAGCTGCAAAGGGCCAGAGAAGGCTGGAAGGAAAAAGTGCTTATGTAGCCAAGAGGGAATGATGGTCAGCAAGTGCTGAGTTGTCCCACCTGCTCTTCTCGCCTTCCTACCTTCTCTGGGAATCCTGTCTGGGACTGATAACAGCCTGATTCATAAATAAATTTACATAATTAATTGAAATCTCTGTTCTGTTGTGCTCTATTTCCAATGTGGTCTTGTTTGCTTTTGCAGGAGAAAAGGAATAATTTGCCCTTGTGCAGTACTGTAGCCTGTCAGCCTTACCTTCAGGAGGCAATTAGCCTGTGTATTTTGAAAAGTATAAAGTTTGCTTGATTTTCTTATCTTCGTCTGAGACATGTAAGAAAAAATTGTGATGGCTCTTACTTTTTGTTAATGGTCATATGGTTTACTAGCTGTGAGCATATATACCATAATGCTTATGTCCAAAACATCATCTTTATGACTGATACGGTCTTCTTTGCCCTTATTCTTTCATCAGATATAAGAAACGCATTTCCCTAAACATGGGTGAAACAGAGCAGAGACCAACTGCAGGATCCCGCTTAGGAGCTCAGGAAAATGCTGGGATCAGTACTTTGGAGCATGGACAGAAACCACCTATGACACCTCCAGGAAAACTTGTCTCTATCAAAATTCAGATGCTGGATGACACACAAGAAACTTTTGACATTCCGGTAAGGATGGAGGTTGGGGTGGCTAAAGATTATTCAGGCATTTCTGGAAATGCATGTTCTCAAGCCAGTTATCTTTTTTATTGCAGCTGTGATTTTTTGGCTAATGAATTCATGTTGCAGAGAAAATGGCTGTTGTGTAGAGATGATGGTGCAATAGAATAGGATTAAACAGGGAAGTGAACTGTAGATTGCAGTTATTAATTCCATTTCTGTTTGAACAGCTTCAGGAGAGGGTACAGTCCTTGGTGAGTTTTTTCTTCAAATACTACATCAGTGGTTTCCCCTTCTTTCTGAACAGTTGATGTACTTTCTTGCTGCTGTTTTGCTCTTTATCCAGTAGACTGTAGATCTATATAGATTTTTTTTGTCTTTCCTCTGGCAAGTCCTTAGGATAGTAACTGAAAATCATCAGTTTTCAGTAATTCGTATCACTCTTACATGCAGCGAGTGCTCTTCACACAGGTTAAGTGCAAGGAAAGAAGAAAAGCAGTCTCTAGATCTAAAGTTTCTCTGTACCCCATTGAAATTAATCTAGGTTTGTTCTTGCCAAGGAGACAGAGTTACTACTGCTTTTGTGTGTGTTTGTGATCAGTAGAATCAGTAAGAATTAGTTTTGATACCAAGACCGATCCGGTTTCACACGATCTATCTGTTAGTAGCCACTGATGATTTTAACATGCCATGCTGACACAATTAACACGTAAGGTGTTTGAGCACTGCTGCTGTTATGGAGGTGTACTGGAGTGTATATTTTTCAAAGTCTTCAGGGTTCAGTGAATAGGAAAGCAGAAACCGGAGTTCAAATTTCATTCTTTGTTACTTGCATTTTCTGTAGCTATGGTAATTCCCATGCCTTCATTGGTTCAGCTTTCCCTTCTGTAAAATGGAGGATCACCAGTGAGATACAGAGGTCTTAGACATATAGCACCCTGGAAAAATGTTATCCCTGCATTAAACAGGAAGGAATTCTGATGAGGAAAATTATCATAAAAAGTGATACCTGTTTATGAGGTTTTGTCTGTTTTCTGTGTGTACACACACACACTTTTTGATCTGCTCTCTGCTGCTGTTTGTGATCCAACTACAACTGTTTATTCAGTGTCAGACTTTATTTTAGTGGAAGGTAAATTCTCTGGACGGGCAGGTTACGTGTGAACTGAACTGCCATCAAGCGAAATGCCCATGTATATAGCAACTTGTTATGCTTTTGTGCTTTTCAGAATGCCTGCCAAATATCCATAGCAAACAGTCTTTAGGTAAAAGCTGTCTTTAGACAATTGTTGCTGTTAAAAAGTGTAGTTATAGTTTAAATTATCAAACACTAATAAAATTTTGGTGCTCTTTTATGTGGTATAAATACCCCTATTATTCAAGAGACAAGTTTCGGGGTTTTTTTAACCCATCTGTAGATGCTATTTCACTGTATTTTGAAAATTGAAGATTATGTGCAGACACTTAGCAGAAACCTTTTTGAGATTATGTCCCTTTCATTAAACTGTTTAGAAGAAAATATAAGGAACATGTGGATGCAGTGCACCCTATAGTTCCAGCTTTGCTTCTGGGAGTTTGAGAAAACAATATTTTTTGGTCTTTAATATTAGAAGATATCAACATTTCATTTAACTTCCGCAACACCTGGAAGACCTGGGGATTTAAACAACTCTCTGTTGAGATCACTTCAATATGATTGTTTTCAGACACTTTTATTTCATAACTATCACTACTCAAGGAAAGCCTAGTTGGTTTGAAAGTCAAGTCTTGTGGTGAAGTATGCAGGACGCTTAGATACGAAATCTTTTACAGCAGATTCCTAAAGCCTTTTGTCTTTAACCTATGCACAGGCAAATGGAGGAATACACAATGTTTTCAGTCTGGTCTAAAAGGTATTAATTGTTTTAGTCCCATCTCACAAAACTGAGTAAGTTTTAATACATTTTCTAAATTGAGATGTTTATTCATGTTGGAAACCCCATGTTCCTATTTATAAGCTTAATGTTTTTAGCCAGATTGGTGCAGTATACACAGAAAAGGGAAGTGATACCATTTCAACAAAATATTTTAGGAGCAGCAAGTGTGGCCGTGGGCAGAAGATGTTAAACATACATGCCTAAGCACATCTGTGGGCTTGCTTTTCAGTGGAGAATTAAAGACTTTTTGCGTGGTTGAAGATCTGAACTACACTTTACAAAACTTGAGCTGCTATGATTATGAAAATAACTTTGGAAATATGATACGAGTATAAATTGAGAAGGATTTGTGTTTCCTGTAATTTCAGGAATTTTGCTACACAAACCTTTCTGTGTTAGCAAATGAGCCAAACTTTGGGTGGTTTTATTGATGCTTGTAGTGTGTCTTGTAGGATGGTATGAAGTTTAATGATGCCAGTTTATTATTTGCTCATGAAGTCTGCGTAAAAACAGAAACAGATAGTGGTGCTACTTCTTCTGAGTTTGGGGGAACTAGTGAAGTTGTTGGGACTGTCCATCTGTCTAGTCTTACCTCTGTGCTACTCTTGTAATACCTTCAGCACCACCGCCCCATTAGCTATAAGACCTTATCTGTGTGGTATTTTTATTGGGTTTGTTCCTGTTTTGTTTGAATGTTGTCATGGTTTTGGGTTTTTGTTGTGTGCTCATTTATTTTTTCTTGTTTATTGAATTTTGGTTTGGTTTGTTTTTAAATTATATTCCAGGAGACACAATTCAATATCCTTGCTCTTAAGCAATCCCTTTTCTTACATTGTATACAGATGACTTGTTACGGTTAGTGCCAAATCCATCAGATGTCTGTGTCTGTTCTGTATATAACAAAACAGGAGGAAAATATGACCTATTTCCATTACCCCCCGGTGCTGCTGCTCTTTGGGCTGTTTAAAAGTAAAGTAACTCCAGTGTCATTTGAGTTTGTAAAGGAAAATTAATTCTTTTGGTGTTAGTGCTTTGATGCCCTATAATCATACCACGTTTGGCTCATTGTATTAGTTCTCACTAGAAAAAAACCCCAAATGAACAAAAAAGAGAGAAGAGAGATTCACATGCCTATATATGTGCCCATACATTGCATTTTTTTAACAGGAAAAACCCTACAAAGTATGTGGAGAGTGTATGTATGGGAGACTTAAAAAACAGAAGCCACAATGAAGACCTTTTCATCAGTTGTTGCAAATGCAGTATTGTAAAAGGAAGGGATACGTAAGAAAAATCTTTTATTCTGCATGCTGTTAATAAACAGTATTTCATTGCAGAACCTTCCAGCATTCCTATATTCCAAAAAGCTAGTGAAAACTTGAATAGATAATTGTGGAGCTTTTACACACGTCCACTTAGCTGGTTGGGTACACATGCTTGGAGGAGGGGGAAAGGTAGGCACTGCTGTTTTAAAAAAAAAAAAATATTAAATGACTTTGACTTTTTTTTTTTTGCCTGAACATAAT
>NW_008237885.1:803958-817727 GCF_000691975.1 Corvus brachyrhynchos | reverse complement strand
AAAAAAAAAAAATATTACATGACTATGACTTTGTATTTCTTGCCTTGAACATATAAGGAAAGTATAAAATTCATCAGTTATCTTTTTTGAGCACATTTTTGGCTCTTCAGCCATGAGAAGATAAATTATGTAGAACATCCTTCCCTCTGTTAAGTTATTCAGCATTTTATGACTGAGTTTCTGTACCTTTAGTTTTCTGTCTGTCACAAACTCTCAGACAAGAACTAGATGTCCGCTGCAGTTGCAGGTGATTAGTGTCTGAAAATCAGGCCATGAGTCAAGAGTTCATGATCATCCAGCACTTGCAGCTGTTGGTCATGCTGTTGCATGCAAGTGTGGAATATATTTCTCCCTTGCTTTTTGTTTCTAATTTCCACTTTGGCTGTATTTACTGAAAAATTCGTTAGATAGGCTAACTGGAGACTGCAGAGGTTCAAAATACAGCATTCTGTTTCAGCCAGTGTTTGGCTGAGTAATGATTATGTGATAGAATGAGCAAATATGTTTCCTTTTTGCTAGGTAGGAGGATAACAGCATTAGCTAAAATGACGAATGTGAAGGAGGAAGAACATTTTTCCTCTTGTGTACACATAATGATAATCATATATAGATAGATCTTGGGCATATTGAATGGTTGACACTTCAACCTGAAGACTTGCAAAACCCAACACTGCCAAACAGAGGTTGAGTATTACACCATAGAGGTTGGAGATGTACAGTTCTGTACTGCTTGATTTCCCTCTGCTTTTATTTCTGCTCACCTAAGTTAGTTGAAATGGAATATGATTGAGTCCATAAAGCCATAGCAAAACTTACAGATTTTCGTATGTTTGTTTTGATGTGATCTCCCCTGTAGATTCAAAGCAGTTTAAGTGAAAATGAAATACAGTTTTTAAAGAACAGTAAAAATAGCTGATGATTGCATCTACTTCAGATCCTTCTGGGGAAAAAAACCCTTTAATGTTTAATGTCTATGCCATTTATATTATATTTACTTTTATAGTTGTTTCATTGCCAGAAGAAATTGGTTTTAAAACTACTCCTAAATATAGAGTCAGTGTTGTTCCTTTCTAGGTAATGCTGAAGACAAGACTGATTCTCTTGTCTCTTGTTAGACTGCCAGGATGATTTGGTGACTCAGACCAAGTTGAACCCTGACTGACATGATGCTTGTCACTGATCATATCCTACTCTCTGGGTGAATGAAGCTGATGTGACTGGAATGACACTATTGATGCTAAATAGCAAGTGAGAGCTGTTTCTTTCTTTTTGGCATCAAAGGTCAGATCAAAGTATGTCACAGGAGGTTAGGATTCTTCTTTTGGTTAGGATCTGATCTCTTTAATTAAAACCAAACCATATTCCCCTTTATTGTGTTTGCAAGAAAATAGTTGCTTCCTTTTTGTGGCTGTCTTTTGGAACAACTAAAACATGCTTGCCTGTCAGATTACTCAAGTTTATTAAACATCTGTTTTTTGTATTGTGTCAACTTCCTTTCCCTTTGAATGTATTCAGGCTTTGTGAAATATGCAGGGTTGGAAAATGTCATCTGCTTTGGGAGATTAACACACGTTTCTTAAGCAACAGGAGTCTCTTAATAGAAAGCAGGGTAAAGGTGTAATCCTTTGTAAATATCACTTGTAAACATTCATTTCAGTTTTCCCTTCTCTTGGAAGAGAAAAGCTTTAGATTACCTGAGAATAGAGAATAAAGCCCAAATGGTCTTGATCTACAACTATTTATCTTCCACTGGAGTTTGGATGTAGTACCTTGGCAGGGAATTTCTCTGCCTCAATCCCAAATTTTTCAGAGAGAAGGACTTCATAATCTTGTTGGGGGTCTGGTTCTTGAGGATAATGTTCTGGGTAGGGGTTTTTTTTGTTTGGCTGGTTTTGTATATTCATGCAGTCATATGATGGTGGTTCATATTCCCTTTGTGGGGAAAATGTTGTCTGTTGACTGTGCTCCCCACCAGCTTCAAGCCAGTTTGTGTGCCAGGAAAAGCTAAATACTAGAAAGCCTCAATAGTTAATAACAAACATTGCATGTGCTTTGTTATAAATTTCCACAAGTGCTGTGTTACCTATTAAATTCAAAATTTCAGCCACAGTTTTATAAATGTTTGAATTACTTTCTGTTACATTTATGGGCTATGATAATTGCCTTGTCCTAGGTATTTATGCCTGTCCTCAATATGCAATTATAACCAGTGAGATAAACAATTTAATAAAAAGAGCATGAGACAGTAAGGCAATGCAGAGACATAAAACAGTGTTTTATGCTTTCTTAGCCAGCTTCAACTTCAATTCAATAAGGATTGCTTTTTTTTCCAGCTTAGGAAGTGAACAGCAGGTCAAATGTCAGTTATTCATCAGTCTGAGACTTTCTTTTCTTCTTGTGCCTGAAATTATTTGGCCATTGCTGTGAGACTATTTCCAGTGAATATCAAGTATTTAAATATTCACTAATTGTCACGCCAACTCTGCTGGGTCTTCTGAAATTACAAGAAAAGCAATATTTTTTTCCTCAGCTCTCAAACACTTCAGTTGTATTTTTCTCAGCAGAATATTGTTAGTGGGTATGCAGTAAAGTGATTTTTATTCACAAATGTTTAGAAAATCTTTGTTGAAAGATGTGGTATTTTAGTGATGTGTGTTAATAATTTATGTGCTTTTCAAAATGGGAGAGAGAATAATCCACAAGCAGACTCCTGTAACCTGGGGCAGCAGACTGTTTAAACTGCTGATTTCTTTGTTAAGATTCTGTAGAATGAATAGAATAACTGGGAATGTAATTTTAAGTGCCAACAGATCCAGTCCATTTCAGACTAGATTGATGTATTTGAAGATAACTGGGAAATGAATGTAATTTTCTTGAATGAATTAGTCTAACTTGTAATCAGGGAAGGCTTCTCAAATATTGCCTTTTCCCCTCCTTTGCTGAGCTGACTCACCAAGTCATGCACCAATGTGTGAGCCAGCACAAAGCAGAGGATGGAGCTGGCACAAGAAGGGCAGCTGTGGGTGCAGAGGCAGTGTGGGAGCGTTTGTGAACTCTGAAGGGGTCAGTGAAATCATGCTGGTAATTTTGGTAGTAGTGTCTATGCCTGTAAGTTGGTTTGCACAGTACTGGTGAGGCTGGATTGATGGTCAGTGTGGGGAGCGTGGGCGCCCTCCCCAGTTCTGGGGCATTTCCTTGGGCCTCCTGCTTGGAGGTGACAAATGTCCAGGGAACAGTGGGGGAGGTATTTGCCATCTCTACTCTTAAAGGTGTACATGTATGGGTGGCTAGTGGTACAAGTGGAGGCTGATTTTGCTACCTCTATGTTTTCCTGTTCAGGGGTGATGGGAGGGATGTTCTGCCTCTGGTCAGAGGCAGGAGAGCTGAACTGCCTCTTGTGTGCATCCTTCTCCTTGAGACTGAGGTTCACCTCTTCCATCCTTGAAAATTTTAAAAGCTATATGTGGAAGCCTCAGCTAATCATTTTCATCCATGGTAGGATGAAAGCATGGTACATTGAACAGGCTGCTCATAATGCCTGTCTCAAATGTGTATTTTAGGATGAGATTAATTGCTCTCTGAAAGTGCTTATATATCCCTACATGCTGCTTTTTTCTGTTCCAGTAGTAACAGGGAATCATAGAATCATTTAAATCAGAAAAGGCCTTTAAGATCTTTGATTCCAACTGTATTTATGTAACATTTAACTATAAAACAGTATCATGCAGTTTAAAAATCTTAAAGGAAAAATGCTGTGATATATTATTTGTAGATCCCAGTGTAGGTGTGGAGCCCCCATACCTGAAACAGGTCAGCTGGGTATCAAGGTAAGGAACATCCTCACCACATGCATGCAGTCAAATGACATGGATATAATGGTTATCATCATCCTTAAATCCAAGCAGAATCAGCAGCCAGACAGGATTGAATGCATAATGGGAGAGGAAATTTCTCTTCTTTTTCTTCCAACAGTTCCTGCTATGGGGATGGTCCTCTCACCAAGCTCCTCCCCTTATCACTTACCTTTGGGAGGAGTGTAGAAGTTGCAAAATAAAATGTGCTGTGGAGGAAGAGTGCACTGGTGCTGTGCTGCAGTGGTAAACATGCATGACATGATTTACTTAAGCCCCTTCTTTGTTAACACAAGGTGGTTGAGCTCAAGTTACTTTCCTTAAGCTCTTTATGAAAAACAGTTGTCCATGCTTCTGGACATATGTTCTGGAGAGGCATAATAAATGAACAGGACAAACTTCTGTGAGAAAATAGCTGCCTTTCTCCACCTCCTGGATTTAAAAAGTGTGTGTTGCCCACAGTTAAAGAAATACAGTATAAGTACAATACACATGCTTTTCTAAGAGCACAATCTCGTGTTAGGCTTGAGGCATTTTAAAGCACACCCAGTTCATAGTTCTGCACTGAGCAAAAGAGGAGAAAACTTGGGCTCATATGTAAACTAATACTGGTATGTGATTGTTGCACAGCATGGTGAATGGCCATTCAGAGCACTGATTTTCAGTATCTTAAATTGCAAAAGCATATCTGGCTGTAACTTGTTCTCTAACCTGTTTGAGGGATGAAGGTACCTTGATTTTGGGATCCCTGTGCAGCTGCTTTCCAACATTATTTTGAACAGAATGGAAAGTTATCTGTGCAAACAAAGGCTTATGTAGTGCAGGATAAAAGAGTAGCAAAATGTTCTGAATTGTCCATTAATTTCCCTTTCAGTTTATTCTCAGTTGATCATGATTATCTGTTACCAATTTTTACCTGGTGATAACACAACCTGCTGACATTAGTTCATGTTTTAGTGCTTCCTTGGTTTTCTCATTTGGTACCTCTTGTTCCCTCATTTCTTGGTACTAGAGCATGCCCCCCAATATTGCTTATCCTTTTTGTCCTCTGCCTCTCCACAGCTCCTTTGTAACTGCTGGTTCAATTCCTTGCTATGGGTATTCTCCAAAGAAACAGGAGACAGCAGTGTGGAAAGGTGCAGGAGTCCTGGGTGTATCTCCTGGGTCTTTAACCAGCTTCGTTGTGTGATGGTGTCCTTCATCAGTGCAGTATCAGGTCTTTGTATTACGAGCCATGTGTAGTGCTGCATAGGGGAGAAAGTGGTCATCACTTGTACAGGCTGTATCTACAGTCAGAACTGGGGATACTTTCTGCAGTGGCATAGTCACATTCTCATTCATACTCAAACTCTGAGAGTGGGCAGAAATATCCAAATTTTACCTAAGATAATTTGTGGTTTGAAAGTGAAATTTGACTATCTTAAAATAAACTAAAAAAACCTTTATAGCTAGGATGCAGTGATCAAAGCAGTGTGTCTTATCTTGGTACAGTCTAAAGGGACTCCACCAGTTCCCAGATTTAAAAGCCGTCAGAAATTAGTGATGTGCTACTTACCTGTAAGCTTATCTCCACTGCTCCAGTGAGCTGCTTCGACCAGGCTGTGATTACAATACGCACGCACAATTAAATGTGTATGTGTAAATCACATAAAATGCATGGCTGAAAATGTTTGCCAAAGCTTTTGTGTGTATCTGAACAAGGCTACAGTGTTAAAATCATTCTTGGATAAATATGTCAATTTTTGAATAAAAAGTGATGCATGAGGCACATCAAGTGCCAGATAACTCAGCGAATACAAACAGCAGTTGCAGAAGTAGATTAGAATTTCTCCTTTTCTTATCCCCATCCCCAAAATGGAGGCTTTGATAGAAATTGCACAAACATAATGCTGCCAGAATATAAATAGCAAATGGTGAATTATGACTTGGTGCCAATTTGCTTTTGATGGCCTGTTGGCAGATGCAAATATTCATGCAGAGCACAGCAGCAGGGAGTTTTTCTTCTCATTTCTTTCACTGTTATCTTTTCACCTAGTTTTCTGGTTGAACCTGGAGTCATTTCTTCTTCAGTTTGCCTTGCTTTTAAAATTCTTGTTCTCATGCCATTATATTTTCATACAGTTCTTATTGAATTTACAATTATCTCCATTTAGTAGATAGTGTGCAGTATGTATTTGTGTGTAGATGTTGCTTAGCATTCAGAGGCTAGTTCTTCATTCATAAAGGGGGACCTTTTGCTCTTCAGTGACCCTTCACATTTCATTGCTTCATTCCCTGGTGCAGATGCTCAGTTTTATTCCCTACTGTCATCTCACCTCCATCTAACCATCTCAGTTTTGTCCTTTCTTATTAAACATTCATCTTTGTATCCACTGTATGGACAGGTTGCATAGCTCCTTGTAGAGCTCTCTTTCTGGTCTTTTGCAAGGAGCGCATTTTGGCAGAGCAGCAGGTTATGGATCTGGAGTGACTGTGAGTTAGGGGAGCACCTTGCCTTTTTGCTTGCTGGCAGGGATGAGCCAGATCCTCAGCCACTTTACATTGCCTCCAGTTGACAGGAGCTACTGGGCATAAGTTGGATTACGTTATATGGTGGTGTCATCCAGGAGTCTCCTCCGAGAGGGCTGCCTTTTGAAATGAATCTCAGATACAACGATTTTGGGGAACAGAATTGAAATAAAAGGGATTTTGCAGAATTAATTAAGGTGTAATACATGTAAACTGATGTAAAAGAGAGCGCTTTGTCAAAGCTTTTATATAAAGATATCGCTCAGCAAATGTAAAAGGACATTATCAAGTAGGTTTTATTACTGGATTCACACAGAGTAGCTCTGCAACCAGAAGTATATATAGCCCAGTATTCTCTGCTCTTAGATGTTCCAGAGTAATTCAGAAAGACCTCTGCAGTCAACAATAAACACGTGGCAGCTGGCAAAAGAAAACGCTTTTCATGAAAGCACTTGTGTACTCACTCATAGCATGATACAGAGGGGAAGGGACTCTGCAAGTAGTCTGGTCCAGCTCTTGGCTCAAGGCAGGGCCAGCAGTGAGCAGATTGCTCAAGTCCCTAAGAAACATTTAACTGTAAGAATTCAGGATTAATGCGTTCTAGAATTTTTTTTCTCTTGTGAGCCTTAGCTGGACTTCAGAGTCACCAGCTGAAGATCTGCCACTTTTAAGCCTGTGACTTGTAGTTCTGAGGTAGAAACCTTCAGGTTTTCTGTGTGGCAAATGAGTGTTTGCAGCCATATCTGTGGGCTTATAAAAGAAATAAGCCAGTAGTCATTTTATAAATGAGAGACATGTCAAAAGTTTACTTACGTTCTAGAGTTTGTCAGACCCTTCAACTGCTCTTCGTAGCTTTTTACTTCCTGTCAAAGTATGAGTTTGTGTGCTTTGAAAGACTATGGAAGATTCTAAAAATAAAATTCAAGTGGAAAGCAAACTCTGCAAATGGCTGATTGCGTCACAACATGCTCAACTCTGTGACTTGGGCAATCTCAGGAAGAGCAAGGTAGAAGTAGCAAGCTACAGGAGAACAGTCTTTGTGAACAGGAGGGACTTTCATAACTGCATCTGCTTTAAAAAAGTCAACAAACCCTTCCAAAGATCTCATGAAAACCTGGATTCACACCAACTTTGGAAGAGCTAAGTTTTCAGACTTTTTTTCATGTGAAGCCATTGGATTAGTGTTAGAGAAACAGAATTAGGAGCAGGTAACCTTTTTGTTTGTCCTGCATAGGCTGAGTCTAGCCATTGCCATTTCTTTCTGTATCTGTGCCGTGAAACAAGTAACTTTGAACAGATCTATGTGCCTTTGTAGCTTTGAACAGATCTATGTGTTTTTGTAACTTTGAACAGGTACGTATACCTTTCAGTGGGAAAGGTCACTTCTCTGCAGAGCATTTCAGATCCGTGCTGCTTATGTTTCAGTACAGGGAAGATCTTAATACACAAAACTTAGCCAGGAGATGTGACAAAAGGTTACTGAGGAAACAGTTCAGCATTTCCTTGGGCTGAGGGAACAAGTCTTTGAGGGTCAGCTAATGCTGCTGGTGCTCGTTTCACCAAAATGGCTGATTTCCTGCATAGGTATAGCTTCTGGATGTGTTTTGGATGTGAAGTTGTTGGGGTTTTTTTGTTTTGCATTGAGCTTCTATTTACGATGCTGTGGGGGAAGAAAAAAACCAGAGATCAAGTCCTCAACCTCGGTGGTAGTGGTTTACTGAGAGTTAAACTGAAGGTTAACCCCTTCAGCACCCTCAGAATTAATTCACTAGCTACTGCCTGTTAAATAATTACTTGAAAATGAAACTTGTTCGCCTGAAAATAAAGTAGCATGACAGGATTAAATAACTAAAATGATAAACACAAACTGATTTTTTCGAATCTGTTGGTAGCTTAGGTATTAATGTTTAAACTTCAAATTACCTAGACATTTCAACAGAAGATGCCTGTCTAATTTGCTTGTGAGTTATGATTATTTCTGAAGATAAATAACTTGTTCTCCTCTCTTGTAGACATCTCAGTACCACTCACAGGTAATCCATTTGTCCTTTGTAGCCATCAGATCCTCATATTGATATGTCCCAGGTGAACAGATGTCACCAATTACTGTTGTTTTCCTCTGGGGGCATTTGAAGGCCCCAAAAGACTGGCTAGTGGTGGTGCAAATTCCTTTGAAAAGGTCGTGCATGTGGAAGGCTATACCATATCAATGAACTCGCTTCTTGTAGAAATGATCCATGGATTCCTGGGCACTTGCCGCCATCAGCTGAAAACCACTGCACTGGGACATGAAGTGCTTGGGTAGGTATATAGCCTGTACCTCAGCATATAAGCTGTTTTTAACTCTTCTTCTTCGGTCACAATTGTCCTGAGTTATTTGTTATTTGCTGAAAAGCACCGTAGCAACAGAGCCCTCTCTGTAAAGGGAACACCTTTGTCTTCACTTTCAGGCTTCAGAACAGGAGTGGGTTTCTTTTGCATGCCTTTACTGGTGTCTAAGAGGAGCAGAGAGTGAACTGGGGCCCTAGGCCCGTGATTTTCTGTGTTCCTCAGTTGTTAGCTGGGTTTCTGGCTGTGACTAGCTTTGAGTGAGGGCTCATCCTGACCCATGAGTCAATGTGTCCATTTCTGGTCATTGGGGTTGGGGTTTTTCCCTCGTCCTCTTTTATGTGCAGCTATGAGGATACAATGTAGAACTGTGAGGATACAATTACATCTATAAGGATAGCCCTGGGGTACAGCTGAAGATGTGGCAACATCTTCTAGCATGACAGATAGTAAGTTTGTTGGCTTTGTTTTCTTGCATTTTTTCTGTTTCCTTGGCCCTCTCTGATAAAATCATTTCACGGAAACATAAACACCACACTGAGAAAGGCTGGCTTAACATTTTGTCTCCTAACCTGGCACAAGAGCTCACTCCTCTGCCTTTCTCTCCTCATTCCTCAGCATCCAAAGCCCCTTTTGGATCTGCTGATGCCTCCTACGTCCACAATCTGCCTGTAGTGGAAAGTTCTAGCAGTTTGCTTCTTCTTTTACTTCCTCTAAATTGAGGAAAGTAAAATTAATCTCAGCTTTGTATGGTTTGAGCTGTTCCATTTAAACTGCATCACAGAAATGGGCCAATTATTATCTGTGACAATTGTGTTTTGGTGATTGACTGACTAGAAGAGGGTTAGGTGAAGAAGATGGATTTGTTTAGGGAAGGACAAATCTGCTTTAGTGGCAGATCAAGTGCAGACAAGATAGTGATGGAAAATAGGTAGGATAGGTGGGAAAAAGAAGCTTCTGAAGATGCAGAAGTATAAGAAAGCTCACTAAGAGTAGGGGGAAAGCATTGTGCTGGACTTGTATACATCTCTAACTTACCTGAATTTTTTTTCTTTTTTTTTGTCTGTACTTAAAACACTGGAGGTCTGTTCCTTTTGTGTCTTAAACATCACAGCATGACACAGTCACATAAAGGAAGAGCACTAGAAATTAACAGTGACTGCACAGTGTAGTCTGTCAGAATTGGAAGCAGAACCCCTCACTTGCTCCTCTTTTTAATTGCCGCCTATCGATGCTTTACATACAGCAGAAAGTTAATGATGCATCTCTTAAAAAATTACTGCAAATTGCAAGTCTGTTACATTAATATGATTAATTTGAACTAAAAGTTGTACCTTAGATTCTGCTAAGGCACAGTTGCATATTAGACCCATGAAGTTGTATGTGCAGCCATAACATAACTGCCTGCTCCTTTCTCTCCATGTTCTGTAAGTGCACAAAGAGACCAATCTGTTAATTATTTTTGGCATTATCAATGATGATGTCAGGAGAATGTTTTTTTAAGAAATACACTGAATCCAAATTACAATAGTCTAAAATATATCTGAGTGAAGAAAATACCTTCATTAAAAATACCGAAAGTAACCAACTCAGCACAGGCCATTTCACATATCCCAAGACAGTGGACACTTGACTTCCAAAGTGAAACCTAAGTGGTAAATTTAACAGTAAGGTAGTGTAAGTCAGCTTATGTCAGTTCCATGCTTTTAAATATTGCAAGCTGCAGCAGTTTAAAAAGAAACTCAGGCTTCTGAAAATGCAAGTGATTGACAAAAGAGTTGTTTTAATTTTGGAACCTGTTTGTTTGAGAGACAGTTTGATGTTTTGAGTTCTCATAATGGAGAAAGATTGGGGGATTTCTATTCCCACCAGTCACTTCCTGCCACAGCTGCTTGAGTGAGTTAATGTACTTGGCTTCACATCTGTTCATTGCCTTTCTCTGCTGCCCCCATCTTCATACCAGAGCAGGAGCTCTGCTGGCTCTCCTGGCCCCTTTTACCCAGTCCAGGGCTCAACTTCTCATTTCCTAGGCTCCTGCCCTGATTTCAGCCTGTTGCCAGCTGCCAGGGAAGAGCTGCCATAGGGTGCTGAGTATTGCTTGCTGTGTGAGTGCTGACCCTTGGGCAGAAGAGGGACGAGGGTGCAGCCTGGCACCTGTAGGACAGGCTGTCTCTACAAGGGCTGGGAAATGAGGCAAGAGTGAGTAGCTGGAGCAAGTTTGCCAGCACCTTACTGAAATGATCATCAAGGTAACTCCAAATTACTGGAAAGGTAGGCTTCTGCTCTCATGGCAACAGAAGTTCCAGTGCTGACTGAATTTTTTTATTCATGAAGAAAATAAGGTAAGAATTGGCAAGTCCTACTTATTCTTCCACGCTTTCATTTTCACTTTCTCGGTGATGCAGTGTTTGAGATAGAGACATTGAAAGGGAATATTCATGTTTAAAACAAAATTGGAAGTGTTTGGTTTTCTTGCACTCTTTTTAAGAGAATGGAAATGTTTTCACCCTTGATACAAGAAAGCTTTTATTGAGCCAAACTTGAGCTAAGTATGATGAGAGGACAATAAAACTTTTAAGTAGCTTGAAGATTTTTCAAGTTCGCGTGAACTTTGCTCTGGTGAGCCTTTGTCCTGGAGAGAAAATGTTTGGCTTGAAGGTTAAGATGAATTAGGTGACTTCTGATTATCCAAAGAATGAAGGCTGTGTATGTACCCTCATTCGTGTTTCTTTGCATATGGTTCTTTCATCCGTTCTGTC
Organism: Corvus brachyrhynchos; assembly: GCF_000691975.1. Classification (NCBI taxonomy): domain Eukaryota; kingdom Metazoa; phylum Chordata; class Aves; order Passeriformes; family Corvidae; genus Corvus; species Corvus brachyrhynchos. The sequence goes on along the minus strand of NW_008237885.1, from coordinate 806,281 downwards.
TGTGCTAGTCAAGGAGGAGGACTGTTTGAAGAAGGCACTGTAGAGCACTCTGTCTCTCATCCAGCAACAGCTGAATACTTTATGGAAGTGTATTAAGTCCTTGACAGGAGAAGGTAGCCAGCTGGCTGCTGCAGCAGGATATTCTTGTTCTCCCTCACAACTGAAAAGGAGGAGTTGGCAGAGCGCCTGCTGAGCTTGCTGGGGAAGAGTAGAGGCACAGACTCTTGCAGTATTTTAACAAGGTGGGCTGTTAACCAAAAAAATAAGAGAAGAAAGCACACATTTCAAGTCTGCCTAGGCTACCAACTGGAAAGTGGTAAAGGGCTGACTCTAATATAAATAATTACCGCCTAAAAGCCTCCATGCTTTGGGATAGCTTAAGAATGTCGTTACTTAAAGGTCACAAGCAAGTGAAGTAACTACATTGGTGTTTGTTCTGCGTGAAGCAGCGTGTGGAATGGTGGTGTCTCACTGGTTAGAATAGTACTGTGACAGGTCTACAAAATCTGGAGTCTGGAGATAATTTGATTGTTCTTTCTTATCCTAGTAAGTGCAGCTCAAGATGTCTGTGTGGGTCACCAAAAAAGATAGTTGAAAAGAAAGAAATTCACGTTAAAATTAGCAAGTTCAGAAAAGAGAGAACACAAGAACGGTGCTCACCATTTCATTAAGCCAAGTTTTGAAACAATATGAGACTATCCAGTCAATCATCCATTTCCAAGAAGAAAGCAGGTGCAAACAGCCTTAAGGCACAACCAATTAACACAAAAATAGATGTGTATTTTGGGTGTGGATGACCAAATATGCTGAGGTACAAGTATTTGAAACAAAACAAGCCTCAGGTCATTATTTTATAGCCTGTTCTTCCTCGTATGCTTCCTTTAATGAAGTCTCCCAGGAAATGCTGTGTGGATGCTCCATTGACTGATAAGTGAAGCTTCTCCTTTAAGCACTGAAAGTGGTGGTCCAGGAGATGTTTTTAGTAATTTAAAGAAAGAATCCTGACCTCTTATATAGACTCAGAGGACAAATCAGATCTGGGTTCTGTGTTTGTAAATGCTCTTCAGTGACCTCCACTGTATTTTGGAACAGACCTTCTCTCAGTTTTTCCATCATTACTGAAGATAAAGATATTAACAATAACTACTGAGGCCTGTATGGATTTTTGGTGATGCAGTTTTATGTGCTTAGAAGGTATTTGGAACAAGTGTCATAGAGGTTCAACATGGGTTACAAACATGCATTGAGATTATATAGTTCTTGGAATACACAGTCTTACTAACCTTTGATGTCTAAGATCCAGGTCATCATTTATGAAGATAACTAAATATTCACATGGTCTGGACTGACCTTTCAAAAAGCAGGAAATACTGCTCTGAATTGCTTTCCCCTAATTTACTTTTGATGGATCTTGTGGGTACAGTTGGAAAAAACACTTGAATGCTGGTATCAGTTTACTCTCCCTTCCCCAACTGGCAAAATTAAAGTAAGCTCTGATTCCTTTGTTCACAGTGAATCATATATTTTAATTTAAAAAAAAACAAAAAAACCCCAAATACCACATTCTTTTGACCCCTAAATGAACTAGTTACAGCTCTAGTTTAAGATTACAGTTTATTATAATAGGTGCTGGCTCTAGTGCTATCTTATTTTCCACTTCACAAAATTAAAGGTTATCTGGCACTGTTTGATGCAAATAACCAGTCTTTCTTAAACACAGCGGAACCTTACAGAGCTGGGTGAACTGTGTTGCACATTCATCTGAAGTCTGTTTTTCCTTAACTTTGGTTAGCAGCATTTACAGTCATGCTGGAAGTAATTAAAAATATGGGAACACTTTATATATAAATGTAGATGCATGATGTAGATATAACTACTAATTGAGATGTTGAATGTAACTGTGACTTCTTGTCAAGCATACTGGGTAGTCTTTGCTTGCAGGTTTATTTTGCAGCTTGCAGACCTGCTTCAGCTGCTCGTAGAGCTCCTTGGGCAAAGGCTGAAAGGAGGGTTGGGAATCTATTGTGCTTTTTCAGTTGCTCAGAGAAGAGGCAATGGATACATCTCAGGTTTCTCTTAGCAAGTTGAAGGAATTTCAGTCCTTGTTTTTAGACTTGCAACTGCTTGGGGCTTCAAAGCCTTATATGAGTGAAAAAGAGGGAAGGAGGAGTACATACCACTGCTAATCTTACGTTAACATAAACATAAGGGTTGAAATGCTGGTTGTAAGAAAGCAGCTGCAATAGAAGAGGGGCCATTCAAAAGACATGCATTCACAGCTCTCAGAAACAGGTACTGCATCATAAAGACCTCAATATCCTGT
>NW_008237885.1:803472-803862 GCF_000691975.1 Corvus brachyrhynchos | reverse complement strand
TATTCAATTTTAAAAAAATCTGTAGCTATTTTACAGTTTTGCTTCCAAGAAGACCGAGTATATTTTTAGTTATAAAATTTGATTAGAAGTTTGTTACTGAGTAATCTGTCTGTTATCTACAATAAGGAAAGCATTTTAAAGAATTTGTCATACATTGAAGCATCAGATATAGTGAGAGAGGTTAACTTTAAAAAAAATGACCTCTAGTTTCATTTGGAAGAAGAAAATAGGAAGCTTTAGTTGCTTATTTTTATTTCTGGTCCAAGTGTTGGGAGCACTTGAATGTCTCTCTCTTCTGTTTTTCTTGCTCTGTGTGTTGTCAGACTTCTAATGTCCTCAGCTGAAAAAGGAAATGCACCAGGAATCCCAGTTCCGTCTGTTCTTTTGTAC
>NW_008237885.1:753268-803428 GCF_000691975.1 Corvus brachyrhynchos | reverse complement strand
GGAATGTTCTGCCAGTTTGTCTCAAACTCTTTCTAACCACATGGGAAAAGCTGAAGAGTAGAGAGAAGAATCTTGGCCTTAGTCCATTTTTTTCTCTTTGCATGGGGGCAGAGGAAGTCACAGACATGAAGAAGCAGTCATTACTGAGGGCAGGAGCTAAAGCTTTTGATTGTTTTTAAGAGAGAGGTAACTTTGCTGTAGACTTCTGCAACAAATCTAACTCTGCAAGTTGCATTAAAAGCATACAGTTAATAGGCAAAATAAACCTGACAATTACCAAAATGTCTCATTTTTCTCCTAGAGGTAGGTAACCTGTTTTGAATTCCAGATCACTGAGCATAGAATGGTTTGAGTTGAAAGGGACCTTAAAGATCATGTAATTCCAACCCCCTTCCTTGGGAGGGACAGGAGAGCTTTCACTATACAAGGTTGCTCAAAGCCCCATCCAACCTGGCCTTGAACACTTCTAGGACTGGGGAAAGCACTTCTCTGGGCAACCTCTGCCAGTGCCTCACCACCCTCACAATAAAGAAGTTCTTCCTAATATCAGATCTTCCTAATATCAAATCTACTGTCTTTCAGTTCAGAGCCATTCCCCCTTGTCATATGACTACATGCCCTTGTAAAAAGCCCCTCTCTAGCCTTCTTTTAGGCTCCCTGTGCTTAGTGGAAGGCTGCTCCAAGGTCTTCCTGGAGCCTTGTCTTCTCCAGGCTGAACAACCCCAACTCTCTCAGGTGTTTGTCCTCATAGAAAAGAAGCTTCAGCTTCTGCTCATCTCCTCTGTACTCCACCTAATAGGTCCCTGTCCTTCCTGTGCTGGGGACTCCAGAGCTGGATGCAGTTCTCGGTGTGGGGTCTCACAGGAGTAGAGTTGAGGGGGAGAATCACCTCCCTCTAATTGATGTTCACGCTTCTTTTGAGCAGAAGTAGTTGGATTTTCTATCAGTCAAACAGATTAATCTACTATTGAAAGAGAAAGTGAGAGAGCATGTGTGAATCAGTAAATGACATTACAGTATCTTATTAGTATATGACAGAATCACAGACTGTCTGAGATTGGAAGGGACCTGGTGTCATCTGGTCCAACCTTCCTTCTCAAGCAAGGCCACCCAGAACAAATTGCCCAGGACCATGTCCAGATAGCTTTTGTAAACCTCTAGGGATGGGGACTCCTTAGCCTCTTTGGGCAGCCTGTACCAGTGCTTGGTTACCCTCACCATTTCTAGGTGGTTGATGGCTGTAACAGCAGTCACTCTGCAGGGCCCCACATGAAGCAGAGTACAGTAATCAAAAAATAACTGTTTTCTCTAATTTGAGAAATTGTGGTTGTTTTAGCAGCGTTCCTTGCCAAAGATTAAGCATTTGCATTCATTTCTAACAGTTAAAAGATATCTGGAAGCACTAGTGTAATCCCCTGGGATGAGGCTTCATAAGCTACAAAACCTTTTGATAAATAGATACTGGGCTTGGTTAGGACTTTTTTCCCTAGAGCTATACTAAGCTTGGGTTTATCTCATGTGCCATTTGTTTGGGATGCTTTCATTCAATCAACTGTCTCTGATTAATCATAACATTTACTCAGACCCACTCTGTTTAATGTGCCTTTGTCTTTCTTCCCCCCTCCCCCCCACCCCCCGCAGACCATGAGAACATAGCACTACAGAGGGATGTAAATGCCCTTTCATGGCAGAAATTCTTTTCCGAGAGTCCAAATAGCTCAGGTCTAAGATTTTTGTTGCAAACATTCCCAGTAAGGGTTTTAGTAAGTCAGAAACATTGGGTTACTAACTTCATTGATTATTTTTGTCACATTAACCTTGACCTACTAAACCAGGCAGCAGTTGCTGTTTTGAATGCAAGCAGAACCGTAGCTGGCATCAGCAGCTATTGTGCTGTTCTGCATTCCCTGTCTGTAGCCAGATTCTTCTGTTTCACTTTGGTACCTGCTGGCATCTACGTTCCCAAATTGTTGATTGGCAGGTGCACTGTGACAGTCAAAAAAATGTATGAAATGGAGGTGATAGCTAAATGCCTTAACAAGGGAAGTGAACCCCAAATGCAAAGCCAAGAAAAATTATCTGTATAACTTGATACTATTAGCAGCTGTTGGCGAGGTCAGGAAAGTTATTAGAAGTTAAGTATTTGTAAAGCATCTAGTATCCCTCTACCTGAATAATTTAGAAAGAAAGTGTAAGTATAATTCTTTTGAGATATCTGTAGAACAAGGTAATAACAAATTCTCAGACTGCTCCTATAATTTTTAAAAATGCCTTGAAATTTTTATGATTTAAACTGTGATGCATATACTTTGTATTCAAGGGATAGACAAGTTTTTTTCCTTGTAGTTTATCCACTACCCACTTTCTTGCAACAGGGCAAAAAAGTGTATCTTCTCTTCTTAAAACATCTCTCTCTGGCAATACCTCACTGACTGACCTCCATATGAGACAACATTTGTTTCATTTTTAAGTGAGAGGAAAATACAGCCAAACCCAGGAATCTTTAGCTTTATCATTCTTATTCTAGTGACTGCCAAACTATTGGTTTCCCATCACAGATCTGGTTTTTTAATATCCATCAGTTACAATTTCATGAATTCTCACTGCTGGCAGTGACACACATGTTTTCATTTACTGCATTATGGGTATTCTCTAGACAACCAGTCTGTTGAAAAGAAATTAATTCCAGCAGTGAACTAAGATACTGAATTCTCAGCAGTTTATGAATTCATGTTTTTACATTGAGGCTATTTATATCTGGATTGAATTAATTTGAATATGTAACCAGGTGGTTGTGGTTATGTCTTTTATTATCCACTGGATTTGAAAAGCCAGCAGAATGCAACTGCAGAATGGGAAAACTCACTAATTGCAGTTGGTAAATATAGCATTGTATGGTTGAAATCTCAGCTTGTATTTCTCTCATTTCTGTTCATGACTTCAGGCATGATTAGCATGAAGGAATACAATATACCATAACTAGAGTATCCTAAGTAAGGCATCCTAGATGCAATTTTTAGATCTGACTAATTTTATATTTTTACTAAAGATGAAAAGCTAATAACTAGTTTCTGTTTTATCCTGTGGTCCCCATTTCACCAACAAAAAAAAGTGGCAAAATATCTAGGCAACACCTTAGATGATCTTTTGGAGGAGAGCAGAGACTTTATAGGTAACTTGCAAAACCTGTCACTAAGCTGCAAATTCATACTCAGCAAGGTAATGCTTTTTATGTTTGTCTTCTCCAGTGAACATTCAAAATTGCTGGCTCAAGGAAGAAATGGGCTTAGTCCTGAACTGTGTTTTACATGGAACAAAGGAAGTGAAAATTTTAAATTGTTAGACAATAAGCACTTTACCCCATCATTTTTTTTCAACTTGGTTGTTCCTTTTAAGAGGAAGCTTGCCTAAAATGTGACTTCTTAATCATCATCTTTATTTCAGTAAAATTGGAAGTTTTATCTCAGTACTTGATTTGGTTTTGTGTGGTTTGAGAGAATTTCATAACAAAAACTGCAGGAAGTGACAAACTTGGAAGATCGTAAAGGCGAGTAAATTTCACTGGCAAATTCGTTAGGATTACATTAAGCCCCAGTTAGGCATGTCCCTGTGGTGTTGGTCTTGACTGTAATACTTGGTCCTTCTTGCTGTAACTAAGCAGCACAGGGTAGATAGTAGTGATTGCTGAAATCTTTGCTTCTCTCTGTCACGGGAAGTACCTGTTTTTGAGGGTGCCTTTGGTAGGACGTGGGTGATACGCTACTAAGGCTGAGCAGTTTCTGATCTTTGCACAAGAAGAGATTTAGGGTGATAGATACCCTGGGATTTTTTTTCCCAGAGGTTGCATTGGAGCTAGCCTTGTTTCCCTCTCAAAGACTTGTATTGTAAATTCACTGTTTATGATGTATTACTTTTAGTAGCTCTCTGTGAACACAGCCTGCCGTTTACAAGATGTTGTGTCTGGAATCAAAAAGTTTCTGAAGTGTTAGTAAATAATTGCAGTTTGTTTGCAAAGAGGTATGCAGGCAGTGAATCTGAGTACATGCAGGTAGCTCAGCATTTTTAATAGTAAGAGTATGGATAGCTAGAGGATTAGAAAATATCTGTTTTAGAAAGTGTTCTGTTGGTTTCTTTTTCTCTAAATTGATTTTACAAATTCTTTTTATCTAGTGGCTAATGTATGCATGAGGAATATTTTTGTAATCCCTTGTGTCTGAGGGGCAGCATCTCTATTGAAATGTGTTTCCCAGATCAGTCTCAGTCAAAATACTCTCTTCTATCTTGAGTCAATATTATCAAGGAGAGGAAAGATCATGCAGTTTTATTTTCTAAGTGGTAGAGTATGGTTGTTTGGATTTGGAAACTCTATGATGACTTTTTTCCTGCTGTGCATGGACAGATGCATGTTGATAAAGCAATACAAATGATTCTGAGAATACCAGTCAGGCTTTTTGTAATCTCACTGAAAACACTGACACTTACTTGCTCTAGAGAACATTGTAGTGTATTCTGATTTTGTGTGTGCAAATTGCTGTATTTGAATGCAATCAGTGTCTTTGTTACTCATTCACCTGCTCCTGTGTCTGTCTTTCTTGGATTAAATAATTTCCACAGGAGCAGTTTGGGAATGCTGGTTGTGCTTTCTTACACCTCAGCAAATAACATTTAATACTGAAAGTACATTGGAAGAAAATTTTTTAATAAGAATAGCTGATATCTCTGTAGCAAATACCTCTGTATACATGTGGCAATGCAGAGAAAGACATCTAACAGAGAAATAATTTGTTTTGAGGTTTAATTTATTTGTGCTTCGGGGAGCAGGCAAAGCCCAGCAACTCTGACTTGTGCTGCTGCTGAGCCTCCCAGAGTTTTCTCTCCATGAAGAGCAGCTCCTGGCCCTGGCCGAGGCTTAGTTCCCCTTGGTGGGGAGTGCAGGTACAGAAGGTAGCTGCCAGGATATGGCCATTCCTTCCATGGAAAATGCTAAATCAAGAGCCACAAGCCTTCACCACGGGTTTAATACAGACACTGTTAACAGCAGCCCTGGAAACTGTGAGATGCAGAAGAGCATAGAGGAGTTATTCTTTATATTTTCCTGGCATTGCCAGGAGGGAGGGCCATAATTGGGAGGGCTGTATTAGTTGCAGTACATGTAGTGAAACCAAAGCTGAGGCTGAAGCAGGGATGGCGAAAGGTCAGAAAGCTGATTTGGGGATGGAAATTGGGCTATGGCAGCACATGTCTGTCCATGGGCTTCAGCCTCATTCCCCAGGAGCTCAGCAGTGTTGAGTGGCAAGTGCACATCTGGCATGCCCCAGTGGTTCAGAGGGGTGGGTGCAAGTAAGGAGCTCCTTACTTGTGTCTAGTCCTTCCTTCCTTCTGCCCCTCACAAAGTTGCAGCTTCACTCCTGGCTGAAAGATGAACAGCCAGTTCTGTAAAGTTACACACTGCCTTTTGTGCTTCTGCAACCATCATCTCTTTCTGCTGCCGTGTTTAATGCAGTGACTTCTCAGAGTATCCAAGAGCTTAAATAAATTAATAAATAAATAAGTTCTCTGCAATTCCAGAGGTTCTCTTCTGATTTTATCCCTGAGAAAGTGTACGCAGGGTATACTAAAGCACTGCCTGGAAATGCAGTACAACGTAGAACATACATAGACCAAAATTAGGTTGCTCAGAGCAGTCAGTTTTGGTTTTCTCCCAACTTGCAAAGTATTGGGGGTGAAGGCTCCCACAGTAGGTTGATGGACTTCACATGTGGCTACAATTCTGTAAGTGTGAAAAGCAAATACAAATATTCTCTAATAGATATTTGTGAAATTCAAATCGCTGAGAGCTTCTATATTATTACAGTTTTCTAGCTAATACTCATGCTTTGGGAAAGGAAAACAGTCTGGGAAAAATTGTGTGTTCATGAAACTGAAGAGTGACCCTAAGCAGCTCTGTGTAAAAGGCATCAATTGTTTACACACTTAAAGACTGAACAGCCTATTTCTTATTAGCTAAGTCTAACTTTGTTTCTGATCAGGAAACCAAATATCAAAGCAGAAAGGGTTTTCCTGATTTCTATTTAGTGGCTTTTATGTCACATTTCATTTCAATGCACCTATCTAGGAAACAACACATGAATGGAGCAGTTCTGAATCCTTGAATTGTTGCTGGAGTTGGTCTTTTTTACTGCTACCACTGAGATTTAGAAAAGCTTCTAACTTCTGAAAAATGTTTAACAGATGTACCATCTAAGTAAAAACACCATTCAACATAGCTTTTTAAAAAAGCTCTGCTTTTTCCAGTACATTACTGTACTGTGTTTCTCTCACGAAGTTAAAATCTCACCCTTGTAATGCTATCAGCAATGTCACATTTTTTCTTCCAAATCAATCAAAACAAACGTTGTTTAAGAAGAAAAATCAATTTATCCTATTAATTAGCTGAACTCAGTATAATGCCTGAAGGCCAGAATGTCATTTCCCATAACATTCGCTTTCAAAATACAAACAAAATTGGAGCACTCACAGGTTGTCATCACAAAGGGCTCTTAATACTTCAGAATATAGTGGTAATCCTTATCCTACCTGATACAGACCTATTTTAAATATTCTGATTAAATGTTGTTGTATTTGTTCTGGTTTTCTTTCTGCCACATGTTAGATGTAGGAACTTGAGTCAATCAGTGTAGTCAGTGCCTGGGCAAAATATTACTACAGCAAGCTACCAGGAGGTTGTATCTGATAATGGATTACTTGCCTGTGGTATAAGGCTCTTTATTTTCTCATCCCTGAACAAAAGAGATTATAAAATTTAGATTACCAACTCATAAATAACGGAAAGCAAAATGAAAAAAAGTTACTAAACGAAAGTGGGTGTGTTGTCACTGTTTCTGTATATTCATGGTTACCAGGGTTTCTGTCTATCAAAGCTGCGTGGAGAGAGTAATACTTCTTAGTGAAAATCTGCTTCACTGTTGTATCTTTTTGTTGACAGTAGTAAAGTGTATTGAAGTGAACATTCAGAACGATTTGTCTGCTGAACCCAGTGGTTGGTACGTGCAGTGTGGAGCGAGTGACCCTCAGGAACAGAGACAGTAAATTCATCTCAGTGCCAAAGCTCTCTACAGCAAATCCCAGCTAGTACTCAGTATCTTTTAGTCCATGAGGCAGAAGGACTTTAATTGCTATTCAGAAAGGGAGTGTACAGGTTTGTGTGCCCCTGCTTTCACCATGAGCAGAACTTGGAGCTAGCACGGTTCTTGTACCAAGGCTTGCCAGCCTTCCAGCGAGCCGGCGGCGCTAAACACCACACTGGTAATGGCAGCAGCTCAGAACTGGAGTTCTCATTTGCTGAGCCTGCCAGCTGAGTGCTGTAGGAGAAGAAACTTTTGCATATTCAACCCCAAGCAAAATCCAACTGCAAATGTACAGGTCCTGCTTTTTGTGTGTTCTTGCAACTGCTCACCAACTAGCAGCTTCTAAAACCTTTATAAGAGCTGAACTGTGCTAACACCAGCCATGTAATGCGCTTGGCAAAGTAGAAGGGTCCTATTCAAACAACAACAAAAAAACCCCAAACATAAAGAGATCCAACAAAAAACCCACTTGATTAAAATGTGTATCTGTCAATAAACTTTACTTTTCTTCTCAGTTTGTTATTATTCTAGGGCATGTTTAGGACTTCAGCAATTCACTTAGGATAATCTTGAGCAATGAAGCTTAGTTAAGGACTGTATGATTAAAGTAATAAGCTCTTACTGTGGACATGCCATCATTATAGTCTTTTGTCACTTTCCCATGTCATATTGTTTGAAGGATTTAGTTCTGTCATTTGCCCTGATTTGTGTCTATATTGTGCAGTGTTTTTCCAGAGGTTCACCTGGCTTGCACTGCTTAAAATGAGAAAGAAAGGAAGAAAACCTCAAGAACTGTTTATCCATTAAGTTCATATTAATCCCTTGAAAAACTTCCCTCAAGGAAATGCATCTGAGTTTAATTTAAGCAAAGATCATGTTCTGCATGGGGATTCTCCATAGCTACTCACAGGGCAGCTGGTGGGATTGTGATTAAAGATTCATTAAAACCATTCAAATATTAAAATCACATGCTGGAGGAAACAAGAAAAGAAAAATTGAAACCACAATAGTTGCAAAAAGTGAAGCTTGTTGTCACTTCTTCAGTTTGTACGTTTAAAAAAAGGCCTTTGCAGGAATATTCTCAGGTTTGCGAAACCCAAGAGTTCAAGCATTCAGTTGGGAAGACTTAAGAATCATGTTGGTAGTTCTTATGTTCATAAAAATCTTTCTTTTTCAAGTCTTTTTCTGACCTTCCTGGCAATAGATATGTGACATTTAGAAATTGAAAAACTCAATTTGTAGTGCATACAGAATATCCACATGAAGATTCTCCACCTTTTCTCAGGTGCCTTCCCCACCTTGTCAGGGGTCCAAAAAGTGATGGCTTTTTGGCCTGTGAAAGGATTTGATACTGGGCTGACTCTTGTCCTCCCAGATGGTGGGTGAGAAGTAGTAGTTCAGGTTACTGCTACCAAGTTCAGAATCGTGTCTAGTTTGGACGTGATTGGGGATGGAAAGCTGCCCTGGCTACATAAGAACAGTTTACACTGGCCCCTGTTAGACAAGTAGATCATAGTCCTGTTACATTCTGACAGAGTTGTGGTTTTTCCTTCAGTCCGTTCTGGAGAGAGAGCTACAGCAAAGAAGATAAACTTTTACATAAAAAATAATGCCTGCATGGAGTAATGACCTGTGGTGGTGTAAATGAGAAGTTTGTTCCACCTATTACTGAAGTTTCATTCTGTTTTTAAAATGAGACCATTTTAATTCACTTGTTACTCTACTGGGTTTTTAAATATGCACAGTGCTTTTTGTTAAGGGTGCTTGCATGACCCTAAATTTTTCTCTGAACTTTTTCAACAAAAATGGTTAATGAAGTCACAGAAATTCAGTTAAGTTATGAGGTGCTGTGCATCATCATAATCATGTCCTTGTTCATCTCCCTGGTTTGTAACAAATGTAATGTAAATGCAGAGGCTTCACTGAATTTTGAACTAATTCATTTTAATGTATTTTATTCTGGGGTTGGAGTTTTTTTTTTGGTTGTTCTGGGATACCAGTTCTGAGTTTTGAGCAAGAGAGAAAGGATTTGCTGTGCCTTTTAATGTTTTTTGGTTTATTTGTTTGAGTTTTTTTTTATTGAATGCTCCTAATGTCACAGAGCTCTACAGCAGAGGGTCTTGAAATTTGTGAATAGAGGGCTCATGGAAAAAAGGTTTGACTAAGGGGTTAACTACTGTTTATCTCAACTTTAGCAAAGCTCTTGATACTGTCTCCCTTAACATTCTTATAGACACTGGTAAATTTTGAGTCAGGTAAGTAGGTGGGAGAGTGGACTGAAAGTCCTGAAACCTGTCTGAACTGCTGGTGCTTGAAGATCAGCAGCACAACATTCAGCTAGAGGCAAGTCATTGTTTCACACTGAGACCAACACTGTTAAAATTCTTCTTCAGGGCTTAGATGATGGGTCAAGATGCACCCTTAGTAAGTGGTTCTGCAGCCAGTTCAAAATCAGGAGTGGTGATTAATCCACCAGTGGCTTGTGCTGCCATTTAGATGGGCCTTGACACGCTGTAGAAACAGGCCAACAGGAACCTCATAAAGTTCAGCAAAATCCTGCTGCTGGGAGGAATAACCCTGCACATCTGTACAAGCTGGGACAGACTGACTGGGAAACACTTTTACAGAGGCCTCAGGGGTCCTGGTGAATAAGAAGTTGAGCATGAGTCAGTAATACATCTGGGACAAGGAAAAAGCTTTTCCCATTAAGGTGGTCAAACACTAGTTACCCAGAGAGTCACCCAGAGAGGCTGTGCTGTCTGCATCCTGGGAGGAGATACTCAAAACCCTAAGGAACCTGATCCAACTTTAAAACTGGATCTAATTTTGAAGTTGGCCTTGCTTTGATGAGATGGGAGGGAAGCTGAACCAGATGATCTTCAGAGCTCTCATCCAACCTAAGTTATTTTGTGATTCTCTGATTGTAGCCCAAATGTTATAAACAGTATTCCTTTCCCCACAAATAGCCACAGGGGAAGATACAGGCAGTGGGCTTTCATGTTTGTTTGCTGTAACACAAACTAAATCAAAACAGATGTTTCTGTGCCTTACAGTTTAATAAAGATTTTCCCACGTGTTGAATGTATTTAGACTAAAAGTGTACAGTTTACTCTAGTGTCATCTTCAATGTTATATAGTTTCTTTGCTGCTTTCTATTGTTTATGCTGTGCCAAATGCTGTTCCAAGTCACTATTTTGTTTCTCACAGACAGTGTGTTTTACTCTTTTCCGCTGTATGGTTCTCTTTCGAAGAATTCAGTGTTCTGGTTCTCCAGGACAATCGCTGGAGTTGTTATTGCAGTTCCCTTTCAAAAGGAAAAAAGACATTGCTGAAGATGTTGCAAACCAAGCTCTCCTCAATTTTTTTTTTTGTGACTTAGCTGTAATGGGGAAGTATAGCATAATTACAACATTTCTTCTTCACCACTTTTTTTCCTCACCCCTTAGTGAAGTTGGGTTGATCCTGCTTTTACCATCTAACCTGTGAAAACTAATTATAGACCATAAGTTTATGTTCCGGACTTGAGTCTGGAAAAGAAAAGGCAAATTTATTCTTGGGGGAGCCTGTTTTTAATATCAAATAGAATTCTTTTCAGTCCCTCATAGCATTATTGTTCTCTGAAATCCATGAAGTTTTAGTCAGTAAATGGTAGATTTTTGCTTGTGTGCAGTTCTCATTCTTGGTTATCTAGATATTGGAGTAGAATGAAAGTTCTATAAAGAAAGATCTTGGGAAATACTACATTTTTTGAGTTAGATCCAAACCTGAACTGTTTGCTTTAATCCAAACTACCCCATGTCTAACAAACTTTTAGTCCATCTAGACCAGGACACCTAATGATACCTTTAATTTGTGCTGGTCAATATGAGGGCTGGAGGTAAATGATTAAGATGGAATTATTTAAGGTCCTAATTTCTCGTTGAACTCCATAGGAGGTTAGGATTATTAGCATTTCACTGGACTTAAAACAATTTGCTTGTAAGTTGTTTTGGTGGGAAATAACACTAAAATTACTGAGGTGCCTGGAGGAAGGGATTGTAAGGACTTCGCATAGGTTTGCTCTGTTTTATTCTTGAGATTAAAGGAGGAAAGAAAGTTTTGGCATGTGGGTTCTAGAAGTACTCCATCTGAAACTTTCCTACTAGAGGAGATGAAATGTTGATATTTGGGATCCAGTAGGTACTAACTTTGCAATGAGACATCACCATGAAGAAGCATCAGTTTGCGTAAGATGTGTTTGCTGTTCCTCACACTGGGAATGTTAAGTGTTATTTGGAGTTACCTGCTGTCAATAAGAAAAACAATCCTCAAGTTTGGCAAATATTAAATCTGATTATATTTGCTTATGAATTGTTTGTTTTATTAAAAATTCTGCCTTGTGCATAACTCTCTGAAGGGTTTGGACCAAAATTTGTTACGGGTAAAGCAAATAGATTCCAACATGTTGGATTGTAAAAAATTTTAAAACATTTTGGAAATCTGGGAAGCGGGTGATAGAAGCTAAGAAAGTATCCACTTTTGCTAAAGGGAATTGAAGTCTGGATGTTTTCTTTACCCACACTGACAAGCTAATGATCTGTGGAATGAAGAGGAGACATGCTAAACACCCCTGCTCAGTCATGTCATTTATGGCATCCTGCATTCATCTGCACTGATGTCACCCTAGATTGTAACCTGTTCTCATCATGGACCCAGTAAATAATGTTTGTCTGTTGCTACATATAAATATTGTTAGAATTTTGACCCTTTGAGACACCATTTCTTAAAAGATAATATTTAAGAGCCAACACATTTTAACATTCCAGTTGGTATTTATGTTAATTTGAGTTCAATTCGTTCCCTAAGTGTTTGAGATCAGCTATTTTTAGCCTGGTTTCCTGAGGAACTGAAGTTTATAGGATGGCTGTATCTATCCATCTGCCTTCCACTGAGCTTTTTGAAGCCAATGATCAATTATCTTGATTTGGCGGAGAGAGTGAGGTTTTAATGCTGCTAATCTCTGGCAGGTTTCACTGATAGCCTTGGTTTGTTTGAAGAGAGGCACACAAATAACTACCCCATCTAAGGGAAAGGATGTAAGGTAAGATCATCAGTGGTGTTGTGTAGGGGTTGGTGGGGAAACAGCTGGGCCATGACTCAGTGCTGCTTCTCACTCATGGGGTAGTGAGAGAACATGGGCCTGAGCTGATACTGCTGTGGCTGGGAGGGAACTGGAAGTATGTAGGTTGTGAAGCATGGGCTGTGGATAATCACAGTTGGGGGGATGATGCATGGAGACTATGGTCAAGGACCCCGTATTCCTGTGGTGATGACAATGTATGAATATGTAGCAAGGAGTCTGTTGGGCATCAGTTTTATTGCTCTGAAAACTACTTGCCTTTAACAAGGGAAGCTATGGACACTATTCATATCTCTGGAAGCCTGCAAAAACATACAGCTTATCCTTCCTGTTGAGAGAGGGTTCTTGGGCATGGCACATAGGCTTTTTTATGGAGAATGTACACCTACAAAACAAATGATCTCAAAGTCCTTTAGAAACAAGTTGGGCTTTGTTTCTCCACAGCCCCAATATAAATAAAGTTTGACTTTTTTTCTTTTTGGGAATCTGAGAACAGGGGAAAAAATGAGAGACAGAATTTTGGTTATGAATAGTAACATGATTGTGGAAATGAGCTCTGAGCTCTCAGACACTATAACTAGAGATGACTTTTTAAAAAAAAAAAAATTCCTAGCCAAGGCTTTTCCAGTAGCCAAAGCTTTTCCAACAGAGTTTACTGCCAGAGGACAGTTGTCTGGTTTCAGTGACTGAGCTTAAAATACTTACGTACTAAAATAAAGCAGAGGGTTGGGGGGTTTTTTTGGGGTGTTTTACCTTATTTTCTTCAGTATTTAAAACATTTATTGAGATCAGCATCTATATAATCAATAGTCATAACACTTACTAGAGAACGAGCATTTTCTCTACATGGGAAGAAAAGTTCCATGTGTCCCTGCAAAGGGAGAGTTAGCCCCAAGAATTATCGTGTGGCCTCTGCAGTTGTGCTCATCATAAAATACAGGACGTGAGTTTTGTTCAAATGCCTGTCAGCTGAGATACTCTGTTTCATAAGCTGTGTTTCCAGCAAAGTCTGTTCATCTTTAAATCTCCGCAAGACTGTCTTGGGCTTTGCACTGCCATTTCTCTTTATACGAGTACTTATAAGCAAAAAGCAGACGCAGGACTAGAATGTCGCACTGCATTTGTCTGTCTACTTCATAAAGCATGTATGCATTTATATATCTGCTTACAGATAAGCCGATACTGAAGCTTCCACAACAGGTGGACACTCTGTGTTTCAATCTGATTTAGTGAGTTTTGGTTTACTTCACAAAAGCCATTTCTCAAGGAACAGAAAGTATAGATTTTGGTTATAACAAACCAGCAAAGCACGACAAAAGTGTGTTTCTGTTTCTCTTCTTTAAAGCTGATAAGCTGATTATCTCTTCAATTTTCAGAATCCAAATCAAAACCCCTGCTTATAAGCCCTAAGTCGGCTTGTGTATCCATTCAACTCCAAGAAGGGCTGGATAATTTGTAACAGAAACTTAGAGATCACACAGTAGTCAGCTGGAATGCAGAAAATGAGGTCATGTTTCTTGACCTACAGCTGATTCTGCATTGCCCAGTTGCATCACTGACATGCATTAATAAAAGTCACTGCATGCATAGTTCCGACCATTTGGAATTTTTGAATTTTGTTTTTTATTACTGTTTATTTCTGCAATGTCTTGGGGTGACATCAGTCACACTTGGGATATTTTTCCTAACTGCCCTTTATGTATATCTTATGTCGAGAACACAGATTCTATAAAATATTAGCAAATCAATCTGATGTACAGATCTGTCTGCAGTAAAGATCTGTCATGATCATGTATTATGGAATATTATCATTTTTGATAGTGACAATGTGTTAGGAGTTATGGTTTTGATGTGCCAGCTCCTAGAGTCGATACTTATTATTTATACTTATGTTGTGCCAGCAAAGCTGTTTCAGCAGTGAAGATCAGGATGTAATCCATCCCAGTAATAATGCCCCTTCTCTTTTTTTTTCTTCTTCCTCCTCTTCCTTCCTTCTCCTTTTCCCTTTCCCTTTGTCAGGCTGTTGTTTTAGCTGAATCAGTTCCCTGAATCACTTTGATGGCCAGAGAATTTCTGCCACATACATGAAGTTCATGAGGCTAATCTGCAAAGCTGCAACTTGAGACTCATTGAGAAGTGGGCTCCAAGAGCCTGGGACATGTGGGTTTGACTACCTGTGCTCTCACTCCTGAGAGTTTGCTCTGCCCTTCTGCCATTGCGTGGCCCCACTTGCTGGGTGACCTGTCTCACTTGGAAGGCCTCTCCTTTTTTTGTTGCTTTCTCCAGGAAAACATCCAACTGTCCATCAGCTGGGTCCAGAGGTTTTTATTGACGTTCCTTGGGGGAGCAGCAAGAGCTGAAAGGAGAGAGGTATGGGATTAGGCCAGAAGAGCTTTGGGAGGCTCTGACCCAGAAGAGCATCTGCAACTCCTACCCTGGAATTATCTGGCTGTTTTTCCAGAGGAAAGGAAGGTGCTGAACAGGGTAGTTTGGAGGAGGTTTATGCAGGGGGTGTTACAGGGTCAAGCAGTTGTTGTGGTGTCATGTTTTGGGTAGAGCAGCACTTCTGCATCTGTGTGCTATGGTTCCCCCATTCTGCTATGGCCTGAAGGGGTAAAGCCAGGCTCTTTACTTTTGCCTTGTGCCACTTTCAAAATACTCTCCTTACCAACAAGTATTAAAAAAATCAGTATTGCATTACTAACAGAATTTCTCCCATCATTTATTTGTGAAAGCTCAGGTAACTGAAACTTGCATTTAAATGGCTATTTGAGAGTTCATTGATCAAATTACTGGTGTACCAACTTGAATTTTTTTTAAAGGAAATGGAATATGCTGAACATATTAGTATTTCCTGGGCTTATCTGAGTGCATATAGAACTCAGAAAAACATTTTTCACTTTTTTTTTCAGATAAATATTACTGCAAGAGGATAATCACAGTTATGTGCAAATACATTGGAAGCTTAATATAATTACAGATGTGTGTACTGGCTTGGAGGGGCAGAAAATTATATTTAAAGGCATGCTGAAATTCAAGAGCTAATTATGTACTGACAGTAGTAGTGCATTTTCCCCAAAGCTTGATGTCATGCTAGCAATGTACATAGGCTGTACACATTAGTACTTTATGCAAAAGTAAGCATAAACAAGAATGACAAGTAGGAAAGTTTAAGGGTCTTAGCTTGACATTTCCTTGCTAATTAAGTGTCTAAGCATACCATTGTTACTTTGGTTCACAAAGGAGCCTCATGTGTTTTCAACATTGGATATGCATCCAATCCGTGTGGCTGAATTTCTGCCAGTGTATGTACCTAAACTGTAATTTGTCCCAGAATTCGTATTTGAAGGCCACAGCTACTATCAAAGCTGCAAAACCAGAATGGAATTGCATTTCTTTATCACATACCTCTTCTGTATCACACACCTTTACTTTTCTCTCGTTCCGGTTTATGCTGCCCAGAAGCTGAAGAGGCATTTAGCACAGTAGTGCAATATAAGCAAGAAAGTTTGAAGCTAACAACAGCCACTACTTACATTTAATATCTTTGTTGGAATCTTTACTCTCCCTGCTAGGCTTTGAAAATCCTTTAGGTAATCAAAAGCTTAGCCAACAAAATTAATTGTATTTTTTTCCACTACAATACTTGCTGCTACAGGAAGATAATGAATCAAATATTTCTGCTATTTTTCTAAGCAGTAGGTAATTTTTGACCATAACAAGAGCTACGCTCACTAAGGTAATTGTAGCAAAAATCAAAATTTAATCAAGACTAATCAGGGCATAAAGTAGTTGTGTTAGGAGAATGAGAAGAAATCTGTGTTCTCTTGGACCCCAAGCTTGGTAGATCGTAACTAGCTGGGAGGTGACTAAAGACTTCGCTCTCCTCTGCAGGGTCACATTAGAGGCTGGGTATTGAAATGGATTGACTGTTGATAGGATTTGCCATAGTGGATCATGCTTTCAACTGTGTGCTTCTCTTCTAGCCTGTTACAAGCAGGCAGCCTGGACACAAAGGCTGCATTGAAATATAGGTTAGCTTATATATAGCACAATGGGTAAAAATAGCCTCTGTTTGATGAGAAGTGTGATCTGAAAGTGTCACTTTATTGTTACCTGCAACATGGATCTGTTCAAATCAGAATCTGTACTGGGGTGTTCCACAAGTATTTTTCAAGTATTTCTGGAAATTAAGACTGGAATCAATATATATGTAAAAGTTGAAGAGATACATTTTAAGAGTTTGAAGCTTATTCTTTTGCATTGGAAAGTAGATGAAGTACATGGAAGGGAGAAAATAATAGCCCAAAGTTTGCTGTTCCGTATTTCTTCCTTCTGGAGTGTGAATATAGATTGTTGGTTAGAGCTTTAAAAGCTGACAGAATACATTTAGAGATTTTCAAATTACTTTCGGATTTGCATTAAAAAAAATCCAGGACCTGACACTTCAGTAGAGTTTAGAGATTATAGACTTTATTTTTTTCAACTACCTTACATTATTGGTCAGCTTCATCTAGTTCAGTAATTGAAAGACTATCAACGTGGCAAAGCAAGCTGAAGTTAGCAGAGCAATGGGAGAGCAGGTTGACCTTGTAATGACCCTGAGTTTTTTAACTGCAGTGTTATATTCATGCTGCCTGTATTGTCAGTATTTGAGGGACAGAGATCCCTGGGATGGTTATAAAAATACCATCATTACAAATGACAACTGTTCTCCATGCAACTGTTCTGCTTTTCTGTCCATGCATGCAGGGACGCCACAACCGTGTGCTGGATGCAGGTTTTCTGTATATTACAATTCTTTTGCATTCTGATGGGTGTTCAGTCACCAAACTCAGATATGCCTTTCAAGGTAGTCAGTAATCTGAAGCAATTTGATGGTGATCCAGGTGTGTTCTGACTCTTGAGGCTCAGAGCAAGGACCTCAGCTAAAGACAGAGGAGCAAGTGATTCCCAGTAGAAATGGGCATGTCTTGTCAGCTTCCATCTCAGTGTCATCAGAGGCCAGGGCACCTGGGAGAGCTGCTGAGATACCGGGCTGTGTCCTGGCTATGATCTGGTGAAGCACTCTAATC
Source organism: Corvus brachyrhynchos (assembly GCF_000691975.1). NCBI lineage: Eukaryota > Metazoa > Chordata > Aves > Passeriformes > Corvidae > Corvus > Corvus brachyrhynchos. The sequence continues at coordinate 786,107 of NW_008237885.1, read as the reverse complement.
CCACAGCTCTTGCTAAACTGGGAGATACTGCCAGCTGCAAACAACATGAGTGATGACAGTGACAAAGAAAAGGCTTTTCTGACAGCTCATTTAAACATCCAGCACTTCTAGAGAATGTACAACAATGTTTTGTGTGCTAGATAAGAAATAGTGGTCTGAGAGGCTAAAACGCTTGTGATCTGTTTATATGAGCACCACAGTCCTTGCAGGATCTAACAAGATAATTAGATAATAGGCTTCCAGCAGCTGCTTTTGTTATACCTAGTCACGAAAAGAGAAAGAGGTAGCCTATAGCATATCAGAAGGGGACGTAGGAATAAACGGAATGTACAGATACAATCAAAAGGCATAGGTTATCGTGGAAAGGACTGCACATACCAACCCTAAACATTTTGATTACTCAGCATTATGTTTTTGGCTCCATGAGACTTATTTTATCAGAGGACAGAGTGACATAACCAAGCAAATTGCTCTCAATCAGGGAATATCTAAAGGCCAGGTTTCTGAGGCATTAGAAGTCATTCCTGACAAGGCAAAAGACATCTCTTGTCCTAAATGCTTGTGTTAGTGTGAGTGGTTTTTTGTTTGTTTGTTTGTTTTTAGAAGAACCAAATGGTAGTAGTAGTATAGATGAAAAAAACCAAAAAAAGTCATCTGCTGTCTTTGTCTTTATATCTCCTTCATTTCTGCATCTGCTGCTTTTTCTTACGGAACATTTAATTTTCAGAGATTAGACAAAAAATGAAAATACACTTAAACACTGTTTAGCATCCTTTTTTTCCCCAAAACCTCCTTTCAGGCTTTCTCTAGTTTCGTTGTCACAATTCTGCTTATTACTATCCATTTATTAGCTTTTCTTCCATTCCATTCAAAACTCGTATGCATAATGCAGTCTGTCTGTAGGGTCCTTATTCTGAGTATATTTAAATCTCTCTTAACTGAGTTCATGGAAAAGGAATCTTTGAAGCATATATTTATTGCGATTTTGTTCCATTTCCCTTAAATTCTTTATAAATTCTTTGACTAGCTTTAGGTTTTGACTTCTTTTAAGACAGTAGATCCTATCTTGAAAAACTAGGAAGGCTTCCCACTTGTTGTTAGCCTTCATAAACTGACAGCTGAACATCGAAGCACTGTTGAGGCAAATGGGAGCACGACTGAGTTGTTTCCCACTGAAAAAAAAAGAATGGCAATGGTGCTCCAAGACAAAGCTGTTTGGGTTATCATGATAATTTTTCTAGCAAGCAGAGTTGGTTGAATAGAATTACCAGCTGCAGACACAGTAAATGAGGCACAAATCATGCTCAGTAGGCTGGATGGTTTCAGGGAGGAGGATGAAATTTGCAGTGACATTTCTGCATGTAATAGAGCAAAGCTCTGGTCTGTAAAAGAAGTGAAGGTATCTGCTTGCAGGTCCTGCCCCATGGTGAAAGCATATAAGAACTTGGGAAAATTACAATTGTCCCAGATCTATGGCTGTACTGATTTGCTTCAGATAATTAAAGAAGCAGAAAAAAAATGTGCCTTTTTTCATAGAAATAATTTGTTATTTGAGGTGGCTGATGTCACTGGGTAGCTACAAAGCATGCCTTGTCCCTGGCGTCTCTAAGAGCTTCCTTTTCAGATCCAGAATGATACTTTGAAGTTTGTGTCTCTGTTAGCTCCTGTCTCATGTCTGTCAGCTCCCTACAGCAGCTGCCAGATCTGACCCTTGTCCTTTGGACAGACTCTTGTTGATGGGCCACCTCTTGTCCAACTTGATCATACCACCTCAGGAAATCATTCGTTCCGTGTCTGTTTGCCCTGCAAGCATTTACATTACTTTGCTGGGCTGAGCACAGGGGGCAACTTTCATTCTCTGTAGCCTGTCCACTCAAAAATGCTAATTCAGAGTAGTCTGGCACTGCTCACCTGTTATCTTCAGCTCAGATCACAGCTCTTGATTATTTAGATTCACTTAATGGCTGCCTGCCTGAGTTGTGTCTTCATCTCTGTGTGTGAGGATTCCTCTGGGAGCTTTACTCCATGCAAGTAAGATATACTGCAAGCTTTATAAGAGGCCTGTCTTGTTGCCTGTATTTTGTGTGTTACAGCTCCTCAGGGATTCAACTGCAAGAGCTAAGTATTACTGTAGTGACTTACAGCATTCTGATGTTATGTATAGATCACTTAATTACATTTGAATGCCTGAAGACTTAAGAGATGCTTCCCTTTTGCAAAATCCCCAGCCAAAAAGAGGTATTTTCAAATTAAAGCTTCCCCCATTCGATTTTTTAAAGCCTATGCCCACTGTTGGGTAAGTATCATTTGTTTCAAATGTTCCTGCACATACTGTAGCCTTCCTCAAGAGCTGCATGAAAAGATGATATTTTTTCCTGATCTGAAGTTGGATCACTTGGAGAAACATTTTCTGCATGAAATGAAGAATTGTTCTGCATCATCAACAAAACAAATTAAAATGAGATTTTTTTTCACTCTCTTAATCCAGTACACAAGAAGGAGCATTTATTTCAGTCCAAAAGTATAAGATCTAGTCAGTAGATTATGTGAGTGTTGTTTATCCACAAAGACTGTAGGGGGAAAATGTGATAGTGAATGCTTGTCAGTGAGATCCTTTTCTCTTGGAGAACTGAGACAGAGCCTAGAGTAAAAATGGCATTTTCTTGTACTTGTGAATTTTTTAAAAAAGTCTTTTAAAATGTGAAAGAATTTTAAATAAAACTTGCAACAGCAGGTTGTAGTAGGCAGGAATGTAATTTCGGGTTTAAGTGTGATGGTGTATTTTAAAAAAGTACACCCCAAAGCTGAAGAATTACTTTCTCCCAAGCACAATAAAAGGAAATTTGCTAGTAATATGGACAAAAATCTCACAAGTGCAGCTGAAGCAAAAATTGTCATTGACCTTATTGTAAAGATACAGCAGTGTTTAAAAGTGTTCCAGGCAGGATTAATTCCCACTTAGAAGCAAATTTAAGGTTTAGAGGGGGGTTGTTGGAAGGAGACATACGTAAATAATTGCCTCCTGATCTGGAATTTCCGCTTGGTTTCTGGCCAGCTGGAGGAGTGGACGTTTTGAGGCAGGACAGCAGTTGTTATTTTTTCTCATCATTAACAGTCAAGAAAGTTTGTCCTTTGACTTGCAGTTAACTGAGAAAAGATGTTGAATGGTAAAAAATTGAGCTGTCCTTGAGTATGTTCTGTTTATGCAGCAAGCTGCATCTTTTAAATGAGTTATTTTAGTCATTAAAAAAAGTTACCTTTGAGGGGAAGGAGGTGTATTTCATCTACATTGTTTCATTGCATACGCAAGACGTATTTTACTACACATTTAAATTATTATGTAGCATAGTATTGATATCCCAGACTTGCTGGTACACTGCATGCAGTGATACGTGTGTGTACACGTGGCCACGCTCATAGCTCTGTAAAATGATGAGGCCACTGTTAGGGATAGGCCTTGCTGGATCAGGGCCTGGGGAACAGGTTGTCTATTAGCGCTGAAATAAATATAAGGGACTTTAAATTAAAAAAAAAAACCAACCAAAACCCAACTTGGCCATTTTCTTCGGTGCATGTTGGAGGAATGTCAGGTTTGGTTTGTTGCGGGCTACAGGTGCAGCTGTGTTCCACTCGCGTCAGCCCAAGTGCCATCGTGAGCTGTGTGCTGGGAAGGATCTCGTAGCCCTTCCCTCCCTGCTGAGCCTGGCTCCCATGCCCTGGCTGGCCCAGCAGGGCAGGGGTGCTTCCTTTCTTCCTGGCTGCCAGGGCCCCCAGGGAACCACCAGCCCTGGCTGTCCCTGCCCACGTTCTGGCACCCATGACAGCCCTACCTGCCCCAGACATGCCCCAGTAGGGCTGGTCTCCCACAGCCTGGCATGGCTGTGGGCCCCCTGAGCTGGGCCCCTGACCATGGAGGAGCTGTTACCATTTTCCTCCTTTAATGCCTGGTGGGAGTCATAGGAACTGAGGTTGTTTTCTGTTGTCACACAGTACTTTCAGTGCCCGGAGCCCTGCTTCTGCTCCCTTCATTTACTCTGAGTCAATGTCTGACTTTCTCCTGAGCAATTTCTGTTTAATCCTCCCCCTTAGTCTTCAGGAAGAAGTTGTCTTTCTCCACCACTACTCACCTCCCCCACACTCTTTAAATGAAAACTCATTCACTGGCTTTCCATCCCTAGCAAAACAGAGAGAAGTTTAAGACACTTAATTATTGAAGATGTGCTGCAGTAAATAAAGGGATTATCAATAGTAGAATTAAACCTTGGTGAGTAAAAAACTCCATGTGTGGAAAAATTAATGCCATGTGGGTCTCAAAGCCAATTAAAATAAATCAGTGACTTCCATGAGCACTACTGTCTGCTGGTAATCAAAGCTGTTATTTTAGTAAAAACTCTGATCATTAAACAAGTTCCTTTCTAATTGGCAAGACACCATTGCAGACACACTTGTGTCTGCAATAGTCTACTTATTCATTTTCCTCATTTAGTTCTATATTGTATATATCATGGATTCTAAGAAAAAATGTACCACAATACTGTATATTGTGGTGTGACAACCTAAAACAAGTAATGAACAAGAGATGCGATGAATGACCACCTCATTACAAACCTTTCTGTCTTCCCCATTGTTCCATCCTTGGGAATAGGAATAATGACCATTTAGGCTGCAAATAATGTGCTTACCCAATAAATTGCAATGAGAAAAGTTCTTCTGTATGGATCTGTTTGCTTATGCCTCTCTGCAGGGCATAATGCATGCATAAGATCCTACATAAGGAACACACACTTTGTTGTGCATAAGATGTATGTAGTAAATTTTATCTATGTCTGGAATCTTTCTGTTATTAATGAGTATAATTATTAGAGTGTGTGAGCCATAGCTGCCATTACCACAGGCAGCAGTCCCTCACCCCCATCTTCACATCCTTGCAGTAGAATCATCCCTTTAGCAGCAAATTCAGATTTCCAGGTTTCTTCTTCTTTCCATCCCATCTTTTCTTTGCCCCATCACCTGTCCTAGCTCTGCCCTGTCCACTGCCCACTGTTGACTCTCAGCCTAGACATGGGTGGTATAATGCAGTTTGCCAGTACTGCATTCCAAACCGTATTTGAAATGGTTTTCCTCTGTGTATTTTCCACTTCTTCCAGGGCCCAGTTATCAATTTGTGGGATAAGCAGCAATTCTTTTTCAGCTTATACTTGGGGAGTCATAAGTTTTTGCAAGTTGTTTTCATGTCATGTTAGATTTTTTTCAAAGATATATGCTTTTAAAATGTCATTTAAAAAAAGAATGTTCTAAACAATTTCTGGTATTCGTCCTTCAAAAGCAAACTCACAGAAAGAAAGTTGTCTAAGTTTTTTGTTTTCTCCTGGAATTGTAGGCCTGTGTGTTACAGCTTACCTTGGGTACTCCAGACTCCTCCTGATGGTTATGTGTCAAAATACTCTGACCGTGAAAGTGTCAGGAAAGATACACCCCCTTCAGAACACTGTATGTGAGACAAGTACTAAAGAAACAGTTTTCTTACAACTATGGGAAAAGTCAGGAATGGTGCTGCAGAAAAAGAAACCACTGTAGAAGTGATTGGCCTGTGTATGCAGGAAGTGCTAACTAACCATTTTCCCTTTTCCCTGTCCTTCAGGTTTCTGATTGAGTAGAAAAATTAGTAGTACTGTGAAAATCAGAGGTATAGTGGGTGGCATCTTCACTGGTGCTCATTTACTTGTTGCACTAAGGCCATACTTGTTATAGATAAACAAAATGTTGACTTTTTTGAACATCAGAGAGTGTCAACAAGTAGTGCTCCATTAGCATAGTCAAATCCAGAAATACTCACTATTTCTTTCTTTCTCCTGAATGTTTGTTGCATGTTTGGAGTGCAAATCTTGAGAGTGAGCCAGCCTGGCTCCATAAACCTTGTGAGGGGTCCAGTCTCCAGTTCTCCCAGACCTTTGTCTCCTGGCCCCTCTAGTGGACGTCTGTGTAGGCAGTGTGTCTTTGCAGTGGGACATGGTGTCCTTTGGTAGAGTGTATTGCAAGACCTGAGAGGTAATTTTAGCTCCAACAATGGCCTCGTTTGGTGCCAATCTGATAACAGCCATCCTGGTTTACGGAGATCACAATCTATTTTATGCTTGGTGTGCTGTCTGTCTTTTGCATGTTAAAAATGAAATACTGTTTATATAAAGAAACAAAGTGGAAAAAATAGTTTTGTTCCTGTTGAGAACTTGTCAATTTATGTTACTAAATGTCATGTTTTTCCTGCCTGCAATCATTTTTTTGCTTCGTGAACTTGTGGGGGAAGCACTGCACAGCATCTCGTGGAGAGGAAGCTGCTCATTCGCTGCCCTGACCTCGGAGTGTCTCCTGGCAGCCTGGCCTGGGCCTACTTCCTATGGGTTTTCCCACTGCAGAGCCTTTCCTCTGGGGACCAATCACTCTGGGCTGGTGCAGCTTTTGCCTCAGGATGCACAAAGTCTGCTCAGTCTCTGCACAGCATGGGAGGTTTTTAGAAGCTGTTTGCTGAGTGACATCAGTGCAGTGGTTTCTCTGCTCTGATGGGGAGAGCTGAGGGTGAGTTCCCAACCACAGAGATGCAGCCTCTGGTGGTCTTGCCACCCATCTCCAGCTGGGTGTTTGGCATGACATGCAGCTGCTGTGAGCCAGCTGGCCACACCTCCCACATCATCTCCAGCTCTGGGTGGAAAATCACTGGTGGCACAAGGCAGAGGAGAACAAGAACAGCAGTGCAGAGGGTACCTGTGCAGTTGGGTTCCTGGGTACCTTAGCCAGGTCCTAGACTGCAGTCTTATTAAACCCAAATTCTCTTAATCCTTCAGCTCATGCTGCTGTATCTATAAAGCACCATAGCCTATTCATGAGAAGAAAAGCCTCCAAAATCTTATTTGTACACTTAAAGTCACTCCAACCCAGCAGCGTGCAGGTGCTCTTGCCTACTCCCCCAATACTCTGAGGTGTAGCCAGACAGTTTCTGCTTGTGCTGCAGAAACAGCTGGTGAGCAGGTCTCATGCTTTTGCACCATCATTTAGTAATTAAAGGCTAATCTTACAGCTGCCTTAAATGGCAGAATGGAAGCTAACTCCGCCAATCTTCAGATTTTTTTTTTTAAATTAAATAGATTACAGTGCAGCATGCCTTGAAAATCCCCTTTTCAAATATGTTCTTTGCTGTTTGCTCAATACATATCCTGTGGTGTTACTACATATTGATGCACTCACATCTTTAGATCTTTATGATCTTTATTATACCCCAAGACAGATACATGAGAATATTTTGCCAGTGTGAAGGAACGGCATCAGTGTTACAGGTCTGGAAATTTAGAGTCTCAAATTGCATTCGTGTCAGTAAGAGCACAACATTTCTTTCACGCCCCTAAGGAAGAGGAAATTAAATTGAAAAGTCTTTACATTTCAAATACTGAAAGATGGTAAAAGGGCTACCATGAATTGCCTCAGGAAAAAAAAAAAAAAAAAAGACATCCAGTCCTTTTTCATATAACTGAGCATAATTATTTAGGTATCTAAACCCATTTCTTGTTGGACAAAGACTGCAGGATCAAGCTTTACAGTCCCTTATTGAAAGTCTGCCACAGCACCAAGGTGTGATGTGATGAAATCAAGACAAAGAACACCTAACATGGCCTTTATCTTCTCTTTTTTGGGGGGGGATGTTTGGTGCAGTTTATTCCTCACCCCTCCACACCAAGAATAAATTGTCAGAGGTTTCTTAGTCTGCCGAGTGCGATTGATCTCACAGCAGTATGTGGTGTTTCATTATTTTCTTCAGTACTCTTAAGAAGGTCTGTAGGAGAGGTGGATTTACTGTAATGGCGGCTAAGTAGTTTAACTTAATCCTGAATAAACAAACAGATGCTCTCACCAAGGACCTGGCATCTGGGGCTGTCAGCATTTATTACTGCAAGGCTCAGAAGAGATAAAATTATCATTAGCCTTCACAGAAAGATCGTGGATATATTTTGAAAGGCATGTACTTCAAAGCACAAACTAGCCTCTCAGAGAAACTAGTTTAGATACTTAGATGCCTGTATTAATAATGACACAAGCAAAATGCTTCTTTCTTCACTTGATTTGTGCTTCAGAACTCTCATTTTACACATTTGTTGTCCTTCCCCATGGGCCAAGGCTGAAATTGTGAGTTTACAGTCGCACATATGTGCATTTACAATTGTGTGACTTTGTACTCAAAGGTTTTGTATATGGCCTCTGCCGAAATATCTCCATGAGGGAAACTGTATTTAGTAATTAACTGAGGTTTGGTGGGGTCTGGCCATCTGGCAGCATGCTGCTGTTGGTAAGCAGGCTGGAGTGCAGTGCCCACAGACTACTAGGTCCAGGGGACTGTGTTGAGTGTCATTGTTACAGACAATTGCATGAAATACCAGGGTCTGGGATTATTCAGGCTTTTGGACCATCAGTTGTAAACCTGTATCCATCAAAAACCCTAAATCCACAACTACACATTTTGCTTATTGCAGTAAGGTAGTGGGGTTTGTTTCCCATTTTTCTTGTTAGTAGCTTAAATAGTGAGCTTCAAACCCAGATTTCATTCCAAAGAAAGGAATTGTAGCAAATTGCATTGCACAAGTATTTGAAAGCATTTGTAATAAAAATAATAGGTTTAAAACTTACTCTAAGTATTTCTCAAAGGGGGAACCCCAGCCCACAACACTTGGATTTCAGCGAGTGGACGAATGCTCCTTGTAACCCTGAGCTTAAGAGTCATTACTGTAGTTCCAGTGAGAGGGAAAATGTTTTCTGAAGGAATCTCTCTTCCTCCAACACATGCGAGCTCCCTCTTTTACAGTAAAGCTAAAACTTTTGGGACTCTGCTAGGAACACTTGTGCAGGAGGATTGTTGACTGCTGCTGATTGCACCATGCATTGCTGCAGCCTGGGTCAGAAAGCTGCTCTCTGTGTTTTACATGGGAAAGCCAAATACTCAGTGAGTGGAACTTTATGCCGTCCCAAGGCCTCATCTTCTATTCATAGCTGTACTTCCCTAAAAGAAACACATATATATATATATATATATACACACACAAATATATATACATCTCAAAATGTGTGTGATATGTTCAAACTGTGACTTCACAGCAAAGTTTCCCAGTAATATATTAGGTGAGTGAGTTTTGGAAGGGTCAAGTTATCCACAAGAGGGAAGGATGACTTTCTGGTCAAGCTTGTCATGAACAACTATGCTTGATAGAGTGGAAAGTATTTTTATTATGAATTCCTCCAGGATTAGGCATTAGGATTTTTTTGAGAGAGTATCCGTAGCAGGAGTGTGGGTACTGAAAAATGGCTTGAATTCAAAAATGTCTCACTGCATCAGTGGACTTTGGTTCTTGCTTTCCTATTAAATTGAAATTAAAATTTGTTTCTGAATTACCTCTTTCAAAGAATGACCATAGCACAGACATATTGAATTGAGCAGATCAGAACAATTTGGATAAAACATTCGGAAACTGTGAAATTTCCTCCCAACATTTGAGAGCTTTCCAGTCTGTATTGCTTCTGTTTTCTTCTTGCTCACAGTTGGCAGTACCGTATGCCAGGGGTGGTTGAATTAAAGTCAATAGGCTAGATTATGTCCTGAGGACTTGACCCACAGTAATTGTGGTATGTTGCTGGGCAACCTCGCAGGACTCCCAAGGAATGAGCTGTGCTTAGGGAGCCACAATTTACTCTTTTTTTTTTTCTTCCAAGGGTTTTAGCAATTTGTTGCCAGTAAACTTCTACTTAGCTTTGTTCCAGTTCTTGCACAGTTCTAAACCTTAGCTGTTCTCCAGCTACCTGTCCTAGAAGAAGCAAATGGGGGCCTGTTCCCCAGTCCCCCACACGCTTATGTACCAGCAAGCAGCTACTTAGAGGTCTTGTTCAGAAGCCCACCACATCAAAATGAATCTTGACAGCACCGAGTTGCTCATTAGTTGTAAAAAGACAAATTACAGTCTGGGTTAATGTTATGATAAAAAAACAGACTTTTTTTTTTTTCTGTGCCTACCAAGGCAAGCAACTTTTTCGTTTTCCTTTGAGTGAGTTATTTGCATTAAGTTCATATTCTGTGGTTCTTTCTGTTATGAGCTGAAAAGAGCCAGTTCTTTCAAGGCCAGATTTACTGCTGAGCTTTGCGAGGGAAATAATTATTTTCAGAATAAAGTGACTTTTATTTCAGATCAGCGTGTCTGCAGCAGGAGTGGAGCTACTCCAATTTAGTTTATTTTTCAATACCTCTTCCCATTAACTTCTCCATATGAAGTGGGCATCCAGTCTAGCATTTTTCAGGCATTGTGCCACCACCATTTAAATTGGATGCTCATCAGAACAGTTTAGAGAGCAAACCAGCGCTATGATTAGAGAGTTATGACATAACTTACCATAGACACTTATGATATGTTACAGGTGTTTGTCCACAGGCACAAATCAGTATTGTAAAGAGCTTACAGGCAAATCTTTTAATTTTCACAAATAATAAGCAAAGATTTTTAAGCCTTTCATATAGAACCATAGAATGTCCTGAGCTGGAAGGGAGCTAGCAAGATCACTGAGTCCAGCTCCTGGCTCTGCACAAGGAAATGCTTGGACAGAACTGCTAGGCTAAGAAACAGTTTGGCAATGGGGCCTTAAATGTTTTAAAATACTTTTGCTGCAAATCCATGGTACATGCTATTAATATTCAGAGGGGAAAACAAGTCTCTGTAATATTAATGTTCTTACTGTTCACATGAACTCTATCTGTTAGGACCTACAGGTAGTGACTGCTGTGAAGCTGATTTTTTGTTCTGTTAATGCACAGAATTCCATGTCTCCTGTCTCTGTGTAAGCTGCATAAACTTGCAAGAGGTATTGTAGTTCATAAGAGTAAATTTTAAAAACAGCTGCTTTGATGATGGGTATGAAATTTGCGCCTGCAAAAGGTGAAATCTCTCCACTGATGTCTTTCCCTTGAGAAGCAGTACCATTGAACTGCTCCAGATGAGACTTAGTAGTCTTGGGGGCCTTCTGTGTGTGAATTTTACTTGATAGCACACTTTTTGTAGGTCTTAGGTAAGTCACTCTTTGGGAAGGTGCAGAAGAAATCTCAGGAAGAGCCTTTCCCAAAGAAAGGTTTGGAATCTATAAATGAGTAGTCAGGAGGCTTTTTGTTTAGTAATGCTAGAATTGCCAATTCTAGTTTAGTCTGCTCATTTTTTCTTTGCAAAACTTTGTGTTTCTTGACTTCAGTAAAGAGGAAGTAAATAGAAAACTGAACGGAATGAAGGAAAAGATATAAAAAGACATTTTAGGCCCTGACATTGGCAAATTTATCTACGCAGTAGAGGAAAGGACTACAGAAGCACTGATAGTAGAAATGAACTGTAATTAGCCAGCTCCATTGAGGGAGGAGTTGGGGGTTTCCTTCCCCTGCACCAACTGCCTGAAGCTGAGCATGTGGGAGCTGTTGTTCACTGCTCTGATCTCCTCCTGAAGCACCACTGGTTTTGTTCCTTAAAAACTATGGACTGCTGTGACTCTCTTCAGCAGCTGGCTGTTAATCATTATGGACTCTTATCAGGTTTGGGTTTGGGAACCTGTAAATAATCAAACTGGGGTTGCCTTTAGCTGTGTTTACCTATCGGTCACTCATCCCCACTGTCACACAGGAAGTGGGGAGCAGCTGGCCCACATTTCATAGCAACCTGCTGTCTCATTGCACTCATGTCTGCTATATAGTGCTTGAGCAGGGAGACTGATGAATGTCTTCTTAAATGGATGCAGTATTAAATGAGTGTGTGTGTAGTGGAGGAGGGCAAGAGATGATCATTCATTGCTCAACTTGAGAATCTGTTTAGTCAGTCCTAACTTAGTCAATCCTAGTACTACAACACGTGAGTGAAATACTTGGGGAAAAAGCCCTGTTTGCAGGTTGCCTGCAGGCTCTTTACTGTTGTATTGGTTCCACACTACTTTCCCATCACCGTTACAGTCTGTAGAAAACAAAAAACCTACATGACATGGTGCAGGATCACAATTAATAGTCAGGTAAGCAAAAGCTGCGCATGTGGTTGTTCCATCATGACATCTAATGTGCTCCATGAATCCGTCATCAGGCAAACGCCAGGCAAGTCTTGGAAGGCTGTACCACATCTGAATTTGGCATTAAGAGAAGTACTGCTGGAGTAGAGTGGCTGGATTTGGTGCATGGAATTGGAGAAGATAGCTGACTAATTTGCAGATGTCTCAGAAAAGAACTGCAAGAGTGAGTAAGGGAAAAGAGGGGAAAAAAAAGCTCACTGCAGAAAAAAGGAAATTGTTTCATAGAGAAAGCCTGAAGTGGTGTCTGTGTTGGGGTAATAGAGGAAACAACACAGTGTGAAGTATTCTACTGCAGTGAAGGAGAGGCTGTGCTGGCGTGCAGGTGAACTACAAGCAGCAGGTGGACCTGTCCTAAACATTGCACAGGGATTACTCAACAGCAGGATCAGAGGTAACCATGAGGATTTGGGACACCTGTAGAAAGAAGCTGCAATTGGAAGTTAATTCCAGCCATCCGTCACAGTTTTTCCTTATGCTTCTTAGAAACTCGTTCCCGTCACTCTGAAGTGAACCAGACCTTTTCCAACCAGTGTCAGTTTATCAGAAGTTCACAATTACATCCATAAATTCTACTCCGTATTTGCTTGGCAGAACTCTTCTGCGTTGTCTGGCTTCTGCAAGCTTAAAATAATTAATCGGTTTCTTGCTTCCAAGACTTCAGTCAAGCTCAGATTCACTGATTTGTGATGCCACCAGATTCTGGAGTGTGAATCCATCTGCTCTCCATGCAGAGGAGAAATAAAAGAAAGTACTAAGTTAAAAGCTTGGCAGCTGAAGAAATACTGGCAGCTGAAGCTTCCTTGGTGGTATTTCTTCTCATGTCCATTCTTTCATGTATGTAGGTCCTTTCTCTTTTCTGTGAGACTTTGAACATTTCAGAGAAGATAAACTGGAGGAGCAAAGTAAGTGCAAAGTAAAAGTAGCTGAATTTACACAGTTTGCAGAATGATACAAGGGTTTTTTTGGCCATATTGGCTGGAAGCAGATGGTGATTGTCCCTCTGAAATCTGCTTCTGGCTGTTAGTTTTGGAGACCTTTCTTGATGGCCAATGTTTGAGGATTTTTTTCATCAGAAAATGATTTGGTAAGCTGCTGTCTCCTACTCACAGTACAGTATGCATATCAGCATAGTGTCAAATCATGCCTTACTACAAATTTGTTGGTATCGTGGCAGTCTCTCCTAAGAGACTGCCCACACAGTGTGTTAACAAAAGAAAAAAATTGCATAAAGTAATCGGGACACTTAAATCTAAGGGTGTGGGGAAGCAGACGTTTTGGTGCAGCCATTACAAATTTAGTTCTGATTAAGGTAGTTTACAAATTGCTTGACACTAAATTACTGCAATATTTTTGTTTTGCTTAGCTTTTTCAGCATTTCCAGAGAAGTAGGGAGAGTGTTGTATTTTATCGGTGTCTTCCCTGTGATTTTGCCACAGAAGCATTTTATAAGTTACATATATTTTTCTTCCACTGTCTGAGATGTAGATGTGTTAGTTTATCTGTGCAAAGGTCCAAGTTAAAACATCTCTGAAGCAGAAGGGGATTCTTCTGCTCTGTTTTTAAAGCTGTGGTCAAGGAGGATTTCAAGGGCATGATCTCCTTCATCATTTGTAAGCCTTTCCACTCTGGAGGAAATAACTTTAGAGGAGGACTTTAATAAAATGAAAGATATCACTCGATCTTGTGTTGCTTTTTACTGGTTCCTATTAATCTGGTGACATTTTAGGAATACTACCTTTTTTCACTTATTCTTCTCTGATGCATTTCAAACTCAGGCCAATCTTAATGCAAACTAACCTTACCTGTAGAAGTCCTTGCCTTAAACTTATAAGCTGCATGAAGTCCAGCTATGAATGAGACAGTCTGTTTCTCTACTTCTATTACTCAGTGTGAAAATAAATACAGTAATTTACTTATCTCTATGATAAGTTGGTCAACGGTGTGACTGTTTGAGTAAAATACAAGCAACTTAATTAATTGTATCCTGTTACTTCAGTAATAACCATGGACAGCAATTGTGGTTTATCTAAAATTCTTATATACAAAAGACAAATGGAAGGTTTTGTCATTTGTTGTTGCTAGATTTTGCCGTACAATAGCATGTACATTAATGGAGGAAGGAGTAGAAAGGCGGGTTTTAATTAAAACTTTCCATGTTGCACCAGGATAACTTATAACTGCTCATAGTTCAGTGTGTGGCCCAGAAGAGAGTTCATGTGAGCATCAACACAGCAAAAATTGAACCCAAAAAAAAAAAAAAAAGAGTCAAAGTTAGATACTGTTGTACAAGCTCTGTACAGTGCAATCAACATTGGTGAAAGTTTGTGTGCCAGTATAACTGGATGTGAGATTAAAAATATTACTTGTGTGTGCAGAGCACCTAGTGACTGGGAAGAGGCAGTATTATAGACAAGTTTTTATGTACTGGAAAAGTGCAATTTTATAACTGCTGAAAGGACTCATTCAACTAGCTGAAGAAGTGAATTAAGAAAGCAGAATGTGACTTTCATGATAGTTCGTGTTTCAAGCTGAGCAAACTTGCAGAGCTCATTTGAAAACAAATTCTCTAAGCCCCAAAACACTCCTCTAAGCCCCAAAAATTTAGCACGAAGCCCAACCTTTATCTCCAGCGAAACATTTCCACCTTGACCAGAATACCTGCAAAATTGACTTTCCTACTTTTTTTTTCTTTCCCTTTTCAATAAAAACCAGACATGCTGAAGTACAACAGAGCAAGGTGAGAGTGACTCTGAGAGAGACACCTCCAGATACATTATGGCAACCACACTTTTGATTTGGAAATTAATCAGGTGTTTATGAGTTAGGGTAAAAGTAAACTCCTGTTAATTAGGAAGAGAATGGATTTTTAAATTAATAATGGCCCACAATTAGCATACGCCTAGTGTAAGATCTAGCCGTAATTTTGAAATTATTGTTTGCTGATGTGAAAAGTTGTAAAGGAACAAAAAAGTGTGGTGTTTCAAACTATACAGCATTATCCTGGAATTTCCCCTTTATCTGTTGTATATTTCAGAAGCATTGCCTTTACTTATGAACTTGTACATTAAACCCTCTGCCCTCAGTGTTACAGATTAGCTACTGCTTAGGACACTGGAAAAACACAGCAAAAGAAAACAGAAGAATCTGCTGTTTTCACTTTACACAGTGTGAGTTGTGATGCATGTAGGATGTCTGTCATTGTTTAATACTTTCTGCACTACTGTAAGCAGAGTCATCTTGACAGGAGCAAGAGCATGTCTGTGCTGCATCTGACAGCAGAGTGTAGCCTGGTGAGGTGTGGAAACAGCAACAGCACTGTGACTGTGGCAGCAGTTCCCACTCTGTGTAAAAGGAGTTGTCCTCCTCAGAGAGAATATCAGCCCACACCTCTGTGTTCCCAGTGGCACATCTCTTCTGGTGCCCTAATTAGCTGGGCTGTCATGTAGGTGTCACACAGACATATCTTTATCTTGAATTGGCGGTGACTAACATCACTGTTTCCCAGTCATACAGGAAAATAAAAAGGCAATTAGCTCCAGTCATAAGTTTGTTCGATGACTCCTACAGGGTCCCTAATCCTGAGAATTTGTGTAGCTCCCACCTACTTAGTTCATGCAAGAAGCTGTATTAACTTCTTTTGTATTTCATGTGAACAGGAGGCTGTTAGTCTCAAATGCTATGTGTAGTACTGGCAGTTCAGGCTGAGCAGCTCTTTGTTCTTTTGGTAATGACTTAATTTTGATATTTATGAATTTAGATGTGGTGACTAGTTCCCACAATGATTTTGATTATGTGAACTACTGACCTTGGGAATATGCTTCCCCAAAAAGTTAGCTTTCTGTGCAATCCTCCTATATCAGCCTTGATGTTTCCTAGGTGCCACTTTGCATGAACAGTACTTTTGTTCCTGTTAGGATGGGGAAGGATGTACAAATAACAAGTTGAGGTGAGATGATACTGAAAAAATGAAGTCAGTTTGTTTCTCAGAAGATGGTTCCCTTAATTTATGGATATAAACATTAAAATTAATATGACTGCTTGTTCTGGATGTTCTTTCCCCAACTTAGTTAAGTACTTGTAGCTCTTATTGCTTTCACTGACAATTGATTCTGATATTGCTCCAGTTTTATGTGAATTTCGAATTCCAAACTAAGACACCTTGTGAAATTTTGTCTGAGTTGCTTTGATTTTACTGTCATTCCTTCTTTACATCTTCTTTGTAGGAGGTATTTCTACAAAACAGGTGAACTTTTTGTGCTGAAAACTGAGATTTTTTTTCCCCCCAGTGCACCAGTGAAATTTCCTTTTGCTCCACATTTTGTCCCTGCAACAATTGCAATAGAAGATGGAAGCACTGCATGTTCCATTTTTACAGTCTTGCTGTAATGCCATTGCTTCGAGGCATGTTGTGAAAAGCTTACCACATCCTTGTTCAGTGCCTGGATCTGCATTCCCACAGCAGAGAGACAGACATTCACTCCAAGTGTAAGCTTTGGTCTGGTGTTTAAATATAGCACAAATATTCAGAAGGATTTTTCGCTTCTCATGCCCTCCTACCCTTGAGCAAATCTCTTGTATGGTGTTGCTTTCCAGATGTTCTTCTGAGAAGCAGAGGGGAATAATTGGGGTTTGCATGATGGGAGATAGGTTGTGGGGTTTTTTCCATTAGCTCTGCCAGGCTACCTGAAGTGCGAGATCTCAACAAGTTAGATGGGCTTCAAAAGTGGGATGAAGGAGAAGACACAAATATTCCATCAGTAACAGAATTTCTTGATGTCGCCGGCTTCAAACTTCTTTCACTACTCTTGTTCTCCAAGCAATCAATAACCACTGGTGCAAAGGTGAAAGATCTGTAGGCTTTGCATAGGTCATTTCACATTTTGGGTTTTCACTTGAATTTGTATGTATAGCTAAGTATAAATGTGAAGATTTAGTTATGCCAGTCCTGAGAGTCTTAAGGCATGCATCCAAACCTAGCAGTTCAGTGGCAGGCTGCAAGCATCACGAGTTGTTCTGCTGTCTCTGAGGTCTTTGCAGGGAGCAGTGGAATACTAATGATCTGAACAGGACAAATCCCTCCAGAGCCAAAGTGGTTCTTCATTTCACTGTTAATTTCACTCTTTGAAAAACTGGACCCTTTCCTTTTGGACATACACTGATTGTCAGAAAAATACTTCTAAGATAATACTCCTGCTATCTGGTTTGTTCCTCCCTGCAGTTAGAAGAGGTGTAATGGAGAACCTGCTCACCTGCACTATCCTGGCTCCTTTCTTTTGCTTCCTCACACATTTTTACAGAGCCTGAATTGTGCGTTGTTAAGTCTTGAGTTTTTCTCTGACTGTATCTATTTGCTAAGGTCATTGATTACTGGTGGTATTGCACAACATTAGAATCTGAGTTGATACACAACACACTCATACATTTTTCCTTGCCTTTTTTAGGTCAGAAAGGTGTGCCAAGCACCTTTCAAAACAGATAAGGCTATGCAAGACTGCTGATTTTTGCCATAGTTACAATAGGTCAGAAATAAAATATTTGCTCAGAACAGACAGGAAGGGCCCTGACTTACCAGTGTATGTTTTTAGCTCATTAAGAAATTTCAAATATATGCATTTAACTCTCTTTTTGTGTGGATACTGTGTTAAAAAGAGTCATCTGAGAGTCTTAGGCAAGGTGAGCACTGTCTATGTGAAGAGGAATGAAAAGGGTAAAGCAGAAGTTGAAAGAAAAGAGCATATTGGATGTTGCAGATGGAATTAATAATGGACCTGGGTCAGAAATAAGGTACCAAATTTATGTTTGACCTATAAGAGGTTCAGCACAGAATCTTCATAGTTTCTTAAGAGCTTTCAAGATTTCCCTTTATTTCCTCAGGAACTTGCAGTTTGCAGCAGCATATTGGAAATGTGGAGTAGCTGTTTTTGTGGCTCTTTGCTGTATATTCCCAGAACACCTTTACTGAAAATGAGGATTTCTGCAATGAATTTACTAGGGGCTTTCCTTCTGTCATTTCCAAAGTTTAAGTATTTTCCAAGTGAAGTGGTAACTTAAGTCAGATGAATGCTTCTTCCTTTGGATCTGACCCTAAGAGGTGTTATGTGCCATTCATTTCTACTGACTCCAAGTGGGAGCAGAGAGTGCACAGGATCTTGCCAATTCTGGCCTTTAAATTGCAAATGAGTGTAGTGCTTTTGCTGTTCAACACTCAGGGATACCCTTCTTTTTACAGAGTTGCTAATTACCTGGTTCATTTAAAGTAGTACTATATTGCTGTGAATGCAAGTTAAGCCTTCTTTCAGACCTGATGCTGAACTTCCCAAAAGCACAGTAACCTGATGTCAACCACCTGATGATTTTACATCCAACTCATGTGAAAAACTGATGGTTTCAAAAAGGCTCCCCACCTTTTATAAACTGTGTTTGACAAAGCAGCTCTAACACCACGGTATACGTGCTTGACATACCTAACAATTCAGATGTCTGAAATTTCATATGGTGGAATTGGTAGGTACTAAAAGATGTGGAAGGTGATGGTGAAACACCACCTTCGTTCTCTTCATGCGTATTTCTGATAAATTTGAATCTCTACTTCCCTCTAGCTGCTGTTCTGTCTCTGTGTCCTTATTGTTGGGGGGCCAGCAGAACTTCTAGGTTTTTTCTCACTTGCATGCTAGGTCCTTCCCCCTATAGCTGTGTCTTGCCACCTACTGTGCCTGCGTCAGTCACGCAGCTGTTGATGTTAAGCAGACGTAACTCCCAGCTGGTTTGGTTTTGACCACCGTGCTCCATCAGCATAGCAGCAGCTGTGCCATTTGGCACCTTGATAATTCCGTACTGTAGCTCCGTAACTACACCTCAGAGCATTCGGTTTACCTCAGACTCTGAAGTATGGCATTGCATTGATACATGCTTGGCTTAGTGTCAGTGAAGGTATTTTTGCAGCCCTGAGAAGCCAAGAGTAATCCTAGGCTCTGCAGAATTAGTGTATTAGGTCCATGCACACAGCATGCAAAGCCTCTGAGATGTTCCCGGTGAGTTGAATTCCCATGCACGTCAGAGGGTTTTTGTCAGAGCACTGCCAGGGTGACTTGCAAGAGTGAGAACTGATCGTGCAATCCCTGTTCGGCAGAAAATATCTGTGGTAGTATAGGTAATCTCACATAGCTGGCATTTAGATAATTTCTGCTCTGCTGCATGCTTGCAAGTGATTTTTACCATCTCATAGTTGTTTTAAGTGGAAGACAGAACTTTCGTGAGTTCAGTCACTGGATCAATTCATACAATTGATCTTTCTTATTTTCTGCTAGCTTAGCTGCTTAATTTTCTTACAGTCACAAATAAAATGTGTTTAGAATAAGCCTAAAGATTACTTCATCAGAGAGTCAAATGGGGCTGCGAATTTACAACAGTGAAGTAGGCTATACCTTAGTAACATTGTGAAAGTTGCACAACGGTAAGCAAGCACATCAGAGTGGATCAAAATTTATTGTGTAGTTTCTAGATTCTTCTGCTGCTTAAAATGGTTCAAAGACCTAATGAAGGCTCCACAGATTAATGAAAATGTGAGTCTATTTTGCACATGGTCATTAGGTGGAATATGATTCATATCGCTACTATCCCTTAGTACAGTAGTGGCCTGCTAAGTTTAAAAAATACTGAACAGATTAGTCTGTTAATTTGCATTCTTGGTGGAAGATTCGACACATGATATGTAAGTGTATGTATTGTAGGTACCATCTAAATTTCTCTCTCCATCTCACATTTGGTCCCTCTGGATTAATGGCAATGCAGCATGAGGAAATCTGCACTCTCTCTCTCCTTTGTTAGCCTGTGACTGGGGTTTATGAAGTCTGCCCTGCTCTCTACTTGCTTGAAACCTTCCAAAATGGCTTTTCTCTTGCACAGCATCACAGCCACAGAGTTACAACTCTGTCCTGGTGCTCAGTGATCAACTGATGATCCTTTTAAGTTTGAAAGTGTCTTCTGCTTTGCCAGTAGGCTTACTTTTGTGAGAACTTTTTGGCCTTGTAGAGAGGTGTGCTTGAGAAAACAGGCACCTGGGGAAGTTTGTGCAGCCAGGTCCTGCCCCGGGGAGGAGGTAAAGGAGCCCGGGTGCCTCCTCTGCTGCAGGCCACGTGGGGATTTGAGTGAATAGGTGGAAATACCTGCTGTTCTAGGGACTGGAAAGTGTCCCAGCAACTGCATGGTTTCAGGCATGCCTGCTTTGGTATGCCAGCTCTGACCTTGAGAGCAGAGAGGAAAGGTTGCTGGCATGTGCCAGGATCCAGCTCCCCAGGAGATTGGGAGCACAAAGGAGCCGGGCTCCTTGTGTGGCTGGAGGGTGCGTCGTGCTTTAGAATAGCTGGCATTTTTGACACTGTTGCAGCCCTGAGTTTCCTACAGCTAATGAGATCCTGGGTTCAGTGGTGGGGTTTCTGTGTCTCCCCACAGCGAGGAAGCCTGGTACCGCCTCCTGGTGCATGTGGGCTAAACTTTGAAACATTACATACGGGGCTACAATGTTAAAAGGAAAACAGCATGGCACGGTGATCTGCAAAAACACCTTGTAAGAATAGCTTTTTTTTTTATGAGATCTGAGGCTGTGGCTTGAGGGAATACTCTCTTTGCTGTGCTCATGAGAACTGAGTGAGGCCACAGGTCCAGTGGTGTTTTCACTCCTCTCCATCCTGGCAGCATGACTGCCCACAGCTGATGCTCAGCCCTGCTGTCACAGCCACCCCACAGAGGGGGGAAGCATGGCTCAACCTCCCCTCATCCTCCCCAGTTGTATGCCTTGGTCTAATTAAAAATATGAAACAACATAACTGATCTAATTAAAAATAAATAACACTTCCCTTGCCTCCTTGCAGATCATGCCTCAGGATGAAAGTGTGCCATAAAAATTCAAGCAACAATGGTTGCTTGCAACTGGTGTGGGTTTTGATGCTGCAGCCTGTTTGAGCTACTCTTGTCCCCATCTGGGTTTTTTTCCCTCCTCTTTCCCCTTCATTTATACAGGCCAATTACCAGTGCAGTCATTTCTGTAAATTGGGTGCTGTTCCTATTGATCATAGAATTGATCAGGCTATAACCTAATTCCTTCATGCTTTTCCTGCCCCTGAGGTCCCTTTTGGTTAGCCTGTGCACTGAATGGCTCAGTGGGTGCAGATGACAGCAGCAGGGACGGCTGGAATGAGCCCACTCTTTTCCATGGGAGGTCAGAGTGGATGTTGGTCTGCTCTGTTTGCAAGGTTCAGCCTGGGGAGGATGGTGACGGGTCATGAAATACATGAGAGAGATTGATTTTCATCATCACTGAAAGCATATGGGTGACTACATCCAGTGTGGGTCAGATCACATGGGTTCATATCCTTAATGAAAGATTTTTTGTGTCGACCTCTACTGCTAATTAACTTGGAAAAGTTAACTGAGATGGCCCAACTCTTTTAGTATTTTACTAGATTGATGATGCTGGTCAAAGCAAAAAACAAATAAGTCCTTTATTATTTTATGTTTACCTTGTGCACATAAGTGTTTGCTGAGCTGCCCAGAGCTTGTGAGAACAGGAATGGGATGCGGAGCACATTCCCCTCATAGCATAACTGCTTCAAATGGTTGTGGTAGAAGAGCTGCAGAGCTCTTTGCAAAGGGTCTGGCTTTCATCAGAAGGGTTTTTTTCACCTTTTCTTAGCACTGTGTTCCTTGATTTAATATTCCCCACCTATTTACTCCAGATGCTTTTGTTTCTTTCGGAGGGAAGCAAAGAATCTCACTGGCTCTTCCATTTCGGTTTTGAAGTTGTCCCCTTTTCCCCACTCACCTTCCAGCTCATGGCTTGTACAGGTGTTTATGTATGAAGTTACTATGGGAACACTTTTCTGATGAGAGGTTCTCGTTTTACGTATTCAAGAAGTAATTACTTAAATTTACCTTGGTCACATGGTCTGCAAATCGTGTTTTACACCAAGAGACTTCCTTTCGATCTCTCAGATACCTCAGCTCTTAGATAAGAACCAAATTTCCATATTCTTTTTCAGGGGTGTTTTATTTGGTCTTTTTCTAAACTCCACATTAGTAAAGAAAGTTGAGGAGTTGAGATAGAATGCTATTTGATACCTGGAGTTTTGTCTTCCTTTGGAAATATGCAGCTTTGTATGTTTAAAACTCAACTGCAATGCCAAAGAGGTTGTCCCATGGCAGCTTCAGCAAGGATCTCTAAAAATTGCAAGTTTACATTCACTTAGGCTGTTTCTTAATTTTCTTAGCGCTGTGTGGTGAGTAATTTTGTTCTTCAAAGACCTAAGCACTTTGCAGAGTTCATCTAAATCCCAATTGTAAAAAATATTGTTATTTCTGAATACACTGGGCAGGGAAAGAATTTAAAAGACTGTACTGTTTCCCCAGACCAGCAGCCAAAACACCTTCTTAGTTTGTACACAAGGGAGGCTGGATGTAAAAGATGTCAAGGAAGTGATGTGTGTGGATTCCCAGAAGCATTTTTTGGTTATTACTGCACTGTAAGCTAACAGTTGTTTCAGATAAGGTGGTGGCAGGAATGTCACCTATTCACAGTCATTGCTTCATCTGCCTCTTGAGTTTTTTCTTTTCTTTCTGCCTGTGTTTCTGCAAGTACTAGTGTCCTTTCTCTTTTAATGACTCTTCCACAGTCTCTCCTAGAAAAGTTCTGATTTAGGTGAAAAGAGAAATCACAAGCTGTTAGCTGATAAGGGGAAATTTAAATGATGCACTAATCTCCTTCCCTTGCCCTTGGTGCTAGAGAGGTTTGCATTTGGTGAACTGTTAAAATAATCTGCTCTGCCTTTATAGAGTTTGTTTGCATTTGTTGCCACTATTAGCCAGGAAAACCTCCTATATTATTAATAGTATTTATTTGGTTTTGCCATGGTACTCAGTTTCTTCAGCTCAAGCTAAGGGTGTTTTCAGTTTCGTGTTTTGGCTTTTCCCTTCTTTTTGTCTAAATCTGCAAGGGATCAAATCAATGCACTTGAATTTTGGGGTTTGTACATTTTATCTTTGAACAGACATCTGCTTTTCTTGTCTGGATAAATCTGGATGACTCAGTGTTTGCTTGATAGGCCATGTAAATTTTTTTCATGCTGAGAGAAGAGACTCTTTGAAATATGATGATTTTATTCTGTTGATAAATTTGCAGTATTATCTTTATCACTTTAAGAATGTTGATACTTGGTCAATTTTTGTAACACTTCTGTTCAAAACTAGGTATCCTTCATGTCAGCCTTGTGGCTTTTATTTTGCAACTTCTTCTACAAAGGTGGACTACATGTCTTGTGAATGTTTATATGTGTATACTTTTTTATGTGTATAACAATAATCACTACATCTGGAAATTTTCTCTGGGTTGTAGCCTTTGGGGGTTTTTTGACACTGACAAGCTAATTACTAGCTTCCTGTGGTTTTCTTCACAGGCTTCTGGGCTAAATAAGAGATACCAACTTTCACCAGGGGTCTGCTGTTTGCCTATGATATGGTTCTCCTAAACTCAGGGGAACACTGAGATTTTGCTTCCTTAACTGCTGGTGTTTCAGTTCAGGCAACTGATTTTCTGTTAAAGCAGTGAGGCAGTGATAAGCATCTCTCTGATGTTTATCCAGTAGCTGATCTCAGAGTGAATAGACCAAGAAATGGAGCCTAGTCCAGACCAAATCACTTGAGATGCCTCTGGTGGTGCAAGTGCAGTTGTGTTGAGAGATGGAGGTCATCTTGATCTGGTAATTTCCTGTTACCATTTAAAGCCATGGTGTACCACTGACATGTATGTGTTTGTGTGGATCCAGATACATATCAGCAGAAAAAACAGCCAGAAGTTTTTGATCACTCTTGTTCTCTGGTTTCTGGACTCTTGGAAAATCCTCAGTTCTCTCCTTAGTGCCTGAAAAATAAGGACACATCCCTTTTTCTCTTTCCATCCCCCAGCTTTTATGGATGGATGATTGTAATTACACATTGACTTACTGATAGCGAAATTCAACACAGATGAGTACAGTTGAAGGGAAGTCACTCGGCCTTTCTCTCTGACAAGGCATAAGCAGCACTTTGAAGTTGGAGTTTGGAATGGGAATGGGTATTTATTAACAGGAGTGCAGGTTGCGCTCCCCACCCCGTGAAGTCGAGGGCTGTAAGATGCCAGATGAGCTGTGGCAGAGCACTGCTAATCACACACTGCCCGGGGTAAGCGTGTATAGATTGCCCTTGTAAATCGCTCTCAGAAATCCTTTTAACTGGGTGATGGGCCTGAATTTTGTTTTATGACATTTGTTCTGGCAGGTCAGTAACTGTTTATGGATTTGATGACATTTCTGCTGTCGCAGGTGTCCTAACAGAAATATGTCTGTTTGCTTGGTTGTCCTGAGAAGCCACGGGCATTTGGCAGAAGGAACAACCTGCTGGGATTTTTTTTGAACTGAGTCACTTCCCTTTGTGGCAGTTGCTCTTTCTCAGATGTGAAGGCAAGGAGCATCCCAGTGGAGAGTAACTTACCTGGGTGTAAGTCAGGAACAAATGAATGTTTTAAATATTGTGACAAATTCAGTGTGTTTCATTGCCTTTACACTAAAATAAGATTTCAAGATTTTTAAATGGAGGTCACTTCAGAATATTTCTAATGCACCATTATTTCTGGAGGGTTTTGTTGGGTGGTTTTGGCGGGGGGGGAGGGTTGGTCTGGGGGTTCCTTTTGTAAATAGTAGTCAAACCTTATATTTCTTACAGAGCACTTACTGTAGACAGTATCACGCCATAATCTCCACTTACATTACAGAATGTGGAAGTATATGTCTAGAGGAACTTGCTTGACATAGATCTTCTGTTCCCTTAAGGGCTTTAGATTTGTGAGGAAAGATTTTGATTATGTTTTTGTCCTGTCAAGAAGTTTTTCAATTTTAACATGCAAGTCATGGACTCTTGCATGTTAACTTAAAATAAAATCTTCTGAGTGTACATTTCTCCCATTTATACCATGTGCAGAAACAGTCCTGCGAGTCTTCTAGGGTAATAAGATTATCTGCTGCTCTGGGAGAAAAAGTTTGCATGAGTTCATTTAGAGAAGGCTGCATTTCCAATATGATGTGGTGCTTCAGCCACCAGTGCTCTGAGATTTGAAGAGCCTAACAAACAGGATGGTTGTATACAAGTGCAACTACTGACATAAACAGCTTTGCTGCGTTGTTTTGTTTTCCCTCCATCCTAAAACCATGTGTTTGATTGAAATAATCATGCGATGGCCTTTTATATGTATTACATAGCCTGCCAGACCCATGCCAGATCCCAAGTCCCTTTCTGGCAAGCAGCTTGCTTTGCCCTCTTCTCACAGCTACTCAGAGCTGTGCAGGGATAGAACTGTGGCACTCCAGACTCCTGCAGTTTTCTCCCTGGGCCTTTTCCACCAGAAGTCCTGGGATGGGACTGAATATGCTGAGGTGCTCAGCAGGGATGCTTGCATGAGTTTGATGTGTGATAGTGATGTCCACATGCAGGTCAAGCAAACAAGCACCTCTCCAGTCAAGACATAAAACTGGGGAGAAGCTGCAGAAGCTTGCCTGGCTCACTGCAAGACAAGCTCTCTGCCAGAGCTGTTGTCCCTGCTCTATTTTCCTGATTGAGAGAGAACTGGTTTTCACAGACAAACATTTGATGTTTGTAATGTCTGTTTCTGAGATGAGTCCAGAGCTAAAGAACCATGTTTAAAGCTCTGAATGGGTCAATGTCAATCTTGGGGAATCTGATAAATTCTTATTGAGGTCAGCCTTTCTTGGGGCAACCTGTGCAGAGCAGTATTTTAGAACCTGTGGAGGCTTAATAAGCCAACCCTCTCTAGCTGGCCTACTTTAGGAATTTTTTAATAGAGCTAACAGCAGACAGCTGATTTTTATGTTTTTTTGGCAGGTAAACAGCTCTCATGGCAGCTTTGCTTTCCTCTTACTTAGCAAGATAGTGAGTACCTATTGCAAGGTATCCTTTTGCTGGCATGGTAAGGACATCGGAGGAACAAGGGGTGCTTTGAAATTCCTTCTCTCTCAATGTGATTCTGCCTCTTTTCCAGCCTAAGTACTGCAGAAACCGAGCAGGACCGGGGTAGGCAGATGTTGCTAAAAGCGTCTAATCACAGCTTCAGTCACTGGAGTACCTACTTGCTGCCCACTGTCCTGCTTCATAGACTATGAATTTTCAAGAGCTTGAGCCAGATTTCATAGACCTGAGCATCAGACAGAAAAACATTTGCTGTGAAAGGCGAGGGCACCCTCTTCCTGCCTGGAACAGCCTGAGCTGGTTATGAGCACAGAGCCGCTATTGTTCTGCCCTGGGAGATTGTGCTAAAAGCTTTGAAGCAGCGTTTGCATGTAGGTGTCAGTTTTCTAAGAAGGTTTTTTTTTTTTCTTTCTTTGTTTAAGAAAAAAAGGAAAGAAAATGGAAGAAAGAACCCTGAACCCTCACCTCCCAACCTTTTCTTGGCATGGCTGTTTGACTTGGTAATTGTTGATTTTACAAGGTGTTGTTTAGGCTTCCCAGTTTTTCTTTGGCCTGGCTATTAACTTCTGTTCCTTGTTGGATCAGAATCAGAGTATACACAGTGAGTTAGTGCAGGAACTTTGCCATCACAGATAACGGAGGTGCAGAATGTTATATTATGCAGTACATTCTGTGGAGTATTACAGGTGATACTGATAAACTATTGTGTATGTCTAGCACTTACATTTTTAAATTCCTTTGTGAAATCAACAGGCTGCAGTATAAAATGGGCAGGAGTTTAAGGACTGTAATGCAATGCTCTTGTGTCTCAGCTGCACTGCACAGCTCCTGGCCTGCTGGAGACTGGCTTCTATGAGCTGGGTTCATTAAAGTTTCAGTCAAGTAAGCTAAGTCACTCTGAATGGTGTCATCCTGCTCTGTCCTCTAGTCAAGTGCTAGAGGACACAGCAAAAATGTTTTTAATCTAGAATTTCAGGGCTGCTGTAGTTAACGTAGGATAAACAATAATCTTCCTTCCTATGTGATTTTTCCCAGTCTGCTGACCTGCACCTGACTTGTATGGGGAACAGCAATCATGGGAAGCTCTAAAACATTTAAGCTCAACCAGTGTTTGAGAAGGGCTAGGGAAGAAATTATCTTCTGCTTCACCATGTGATAGTTTCCTGCTCTCTTTTAGCAAAATGCAAGCTCCTACCTGAAGTGGAAGAGAGAGGAATCTGTTTAGAGAGGAAGAACATGAAAGTCAGTGGGAGGGGGAAGGGTAGTATAGGAAAGAGCCTGGTATGTCATGCTTTATTACTCTTATCCCTTTCAGAAGGCAAATCTAGAGTGAATTAGAGCAAATGTGAAAAGCATGACCTTTCTTTCTTCAAAGAGCCTGTGGGGAACATGGGGTGATTGAGCACTGGTAGAGAGAAACTTCTGAGCTGGTAGATGCAAGCTACCGGCCATGCAGGATAGAGCCTCCCATGGTTTATTCAAAGACATGATACTGCTGTACCCAAAAATCAGAATATAAATTCTGCAAGTGTAAAAAGTGGGAAAAGTAATTCCCCTTCTGTGTTTTTTTGATATTTTAAAATTGTGTTTGGATTGGTCTTTTAGTCTTTCCCGTGAAACTTTGAAAGTAAGACTGATTTTTTTTTTCTGACTGGATTGTCAGTGTATGGGACAACATGACTCCAGATGCTGGAGTTTTAGGGAAATCACCAGGATACATGTTTAAAAGGGTAGGAATTGGCAGAGTGGAACAGGGCTTACTACAGACATTCCTTGTAGCGATCCCTTGAAGTGATCAGGAAAGACTTGACTTCTTTACTCTGGTACTCCCTTGGATGGCGAATAAATATGATTTTACTCCCTTGTTTCAAGCAGTGCAACTATGACATGAAGGAAGACTGGCTGTGTTCTCCTTTGCCTGGGCGTGAGTGTGCTGGGAGATGCAAGGAGAAGAAAAGTGGAGGAGATCACTGTCAGGAAAGGTGTGGTGCCCTTGCAGAGGTTAGGCTGACTTTCCTTAGAGCCCTCCTGACCTAAGCTACCATTAGGCCCTGATTTTAGCACTCCTTTGGACAGCTGAAGAGGTGTCTGGAGGGATAGGGCAGTGCTGGATGAGTTGTTGGTGGCCAAGTGGGTGGAACCATTGTGAGCCCAGAAGGATTCACATGGAAGATTCCATGAGGGCCACAGAGAAGTGTCTCAGGCGGTCAAGGATTTGCAGCCTCTCATGGCTTGCCTTTACTGCATCTTTCTGTTGCCATATCACGATCTCGCTCACAAGCTGTGGTCGGTTGGTTGTCCTCGTACTGCCTCACCTGAGGTTGGTGTCCCTTCTTCCAAGTAACAAAAGACAGGGTGAGAGGACACGGCCTCAAGTTGTGCCAGGGGAGGTTTAGATGGGATATTATGGACAATTATTTCCCAAAAGGGTTGTCAAGCATTGGAAGAGGCTGCCCAGGATGTGGTGGAGTCATTGTCCCTGGGGGTATTTAAGAGATGTGTAGATGTCACACTGAGGGACACAGTTTAATGGTGGACTTGGCAGTGCTGTGTTGGACTCTGTGATCATGGAGGACTTTTCCAAACTAAATGATTCAATGATTCTGTGCTATCTACCTCCCCCTTGCTTTTCCAGAAGCCCACGTGATCTGTGGGAATGTGCATGGTGCTGCATTTGAGAGAGGTAAACGTCCTGCCTGGCAGCTGCTTGCTCCATGGGAATAGCCACTGGGTTGCCTGCAGTATGCCTTTTGGTTCTTGCCATTGTGAGTGGATCAGGTTTGTGCCTGCTGGGTTGCAGGGAACGGAGGAGAAGTGAGCGGTCTTGCCAGGTGGATCTGCCTGGGCAAACCTCTTACACGGAACATGGAGAAAGCAGCAGAAACCATGGTGGAGGTAGGGATGCACAGCCTGTGGAAAAACAGGCAGCAGCAAAATACAAAGTTGTTTGGAAATGCAATAAAGAAGCTGGAAAGAAAAAAATTATTAATAACAACAACAACATAAAAATTAGTGTAGTAAAACCAGGGAGAAGAAACGATACAACAAAACTAAGATATACTTTAAAAAAAAGTTATAAGGAGTTTAATGGATTGCAAGAGATTTTTGGGTGGGAAAAGAGAAGATAAATAGTTCTACATACCTTTAATCTCCCATAGTAGGAAAAATGCGCAACTGAGAAAGTAATATCTGTGAAACCTCATTTTATGGCTAATAAATACATTTCTCTGGGATGCTGATTAGGAATGTTGAATTAACAGCCTTGAAAATGAGGCCATTTGCTACCTTCAAATGTAAAAGGGTTTTTTTTTTTTGTTCTCAAATAAATAATTCAGTAACTTTTTATGAGCATTAGAGAGCAAGCACTAGCATGGCAAAGTTAAATTCTTTATCATCTCTTTTGATCTCTGCTAAATTGCTGTTGTGAGAAGTGTAAATTGTCCTTGAGTTGAAGCTGCTGCATGCAGCACCTAAGTACAGAGTGCTAATTTAACTGGGACTGCACTGCCTTTGCACCAGCCAGCCAAGGGGGAAAGGGGAAATCCTAGGGTACACTTTACCAAGCAGGATGCAAAGGTTTCAGCAGGGGCAAAAGATCTTGTCTCTGCTCTTTCAGAAGATCTGAAGGTGTTGAGGATGTATGGAACATGCTGAGGAAAATCCGCTTTGAAAGAATAGTGTAGAACCCAGCAGAAAAAAAAAGACAGTGGGTGCAAAGCCCTGGTGTGTGTCTGTGTTTTGCTTGTTCAGGGAGCAGATGTGCCCAGAGAAATCTGTAAGTGCCGCTGCCTGCCCTCTGCTGAAGAGATGCAGCTGGGTTTGGCAGCTGTCCCCCAATGGGCTGATTAAGGGGGAAAAGGTGGTATTGCTAAGTGGAAAGGGAGGCCGATAGACTGATCAAAGCAGATAGAAGGAAAATATTTTCACCAAGTGTAAGACATTCACTTTCCTTTTTGTCCACTGAGCTTATTTGAGAAAGCCTTTTCAGCTTCATGTTGTGGAAAGTATACATCTGCATGTTTTGAAAATACTTTAAATGACATCTTCATTCTTCAATGTAGTGTAAGTTTCAGAGCAACCCCTTAAAGAACCTTAAGTGTGTTTAAGCCATAATAAAGGAAGATCTCCTTGTGTTTGTGTTTATTTTTTTCAGCCTGCATCAGGGAAGATGAAGGAAAGTTCTCTAATGAGCTGTGGTAAAACCAGGTGACAAGATAGAAGGGGAGGTACCAGGGTGTCAGCAAAAGGGGGATGTTTAGTAATGCAGCCCTAAAGTGAAGAAGTAGTGCATTTTGATGTTGATTTTTTTCAAGCAGCTTGGGGGGGGAAAAAAGGGCTTATCTATGTATCTGAGCTCTAAATTTTGTGTTTGATGTAACAGAATTATTTTATTTGTGAAGGGTAGGTTACAAGGAAATAAACTCAGGTGACTTTCTAGAATGTGTTACTTCTTTCTGGTTTCAGTAGGAAAAAGGACGGTGAGATTTCAGTGTTCGTGATGTGCCATTAACAAAATTTAAGTTTATTTTTGTATTTTTTAGTTTGCTGTTCGGAGTACTGAGTACTTTAGGAGGAAGACAAGTCTAGCATAATCCAGGCTCAGAAATGTTCCCAATCTTCTTCATTTCTGTTTGTGTCATGTGGCATTTTAGCTTCTTTGCACCCTACCTGAGTGATCTTCGTGCATCTTAGGTATTTGACAGTAACCGTAATTTTTTTCCTCTTGGCAGCTGAGTGAGGAACAAGATGTTTATCTCATTCATTATGCTTAATTTATCATTAGAAAGATTCATGTGATGTTGATAAAGATGGATATGAGATGTTTCTTCTTGTGCCCGATTCCGCCCTTGGCATGGCGGGACACTGAATCCTTGAAAGGGAAAGGAGAAGGAACCTATAGCTGCTTCCTTAGTGGCAGTTCTGAGTACTAAGGGTTCAGTGCCCAAAGAGTCATAAAACGTGGTGCTCTGCCATTTTCCCTCCTTTGTAATTGTAGAATAGGGATGACAAAGCTGTTCTAACACAGAATTTTGTTTCTCATCTGTGGTAGCTTTCTTGATGAACTAATAGAAGAGTAAGCAGATACTAACCAGCTTGTAGTTGGTGTACAATAGGAAAAGAAAATGCAATTCTCAGATTAATTAGCAGTTTACAGTGCCTGTAAGCAGAATATTGATAAAGATTTTACATAATTTTTTTGTTTTCTTTTTTGTTTGTGATGGTAGGAAGGGAGGAAGGAAGGTTCACAAGGACTTGTGAACCCATTTAAGAGCAGGGTCTTCTCAGGAAAGTATGTACTTTTTTGAGGGAGCATGTAGTGTTGCAGAAATGTTACAAATTTTCCATGTTGAATATGGAGTTGGTTTTGCATGATAAAAATCACGATTCTGCACTTTGAAAGCAGTGCTTCAAGTGCAGATGAAGTGAATGCTTGCAATTATTTTTCTGGGCTCCACAGGCATGTCTCTTCAGAATGATGAACTTGACTAAAATTCAGCTTGAGAGAAACCAGGTCAGAGAGACATATAGTGAGGCTGGGAGGTTGTTTGGCACACTGGGATTGCCGAAGAGAAGCTGGCCGTGGCAGCAGAGTATGCTGCTCAGAAAGCAGCTCTTCCAGGGAAGGCCTTGCCAAGGAGACACAGCCCAAATGACAGCCATGTGGAGCAGAGGGAAACGATAAATTTGCTGGTGTGTAAAAAAGCATGGCCTGGAGAGCTGCAGGAGACCAACTGCAAGAGTCATGCTGCAAGTATTAACAGGCGTGTACCCTGCCTGTGCTTAAAAGTTTTGATGTAAGAGGAATAGGGATCTCTGTTTCTGAAAAATGGAAGATACTACAGATTTCTGGAGACTGTTCTTTGCTCCAGAAGATGGAGAGTTTTATGCACAGAGATTGTAAAACTCTGCACATCACCAGTAGTTATCTTCAACTCCAAGTACCACCCTAAGAAGGACAAGAAGAAAACTCATGTTGTCTTCAGGTAAGAGTGACTGGATGGGGATTTACCTACCACCTGGGGTCATCCCACCACAAGAGAGAAGGTTAAGCAGAAAGAAATAAGCATAACATGTTTAAAAGGGTCTAAGAACACAGCAAACTTCAAGGGACGTTTCAGAAACTCCTTTTTTGTCTGGGTTTGGTTCTGCCAAGTTGTACGTACCCCAGCCAGTGCTGGGGATCGTGGTTCCTGACTCGTTTTCCTGGTTCCTGACTCTTGTTTTCATTATTTCTGACTCTTGTTTTTATTGCAAAGTTATGATACCACGTGCTTGAAAAGAAGAGCTAGCAATGAACTGCACACATTACTGCCGTTTATTTACTTTGATAGAGTACACTTGTCAAGTGACAGTGTTCGAGGTCTATTTCAGCACAGGAAAAGACTTCACCTTCAGATATGAACGTCTTTTTTTTAAGGGAAATGAGTGTTTTCCTCTGACAGATTGTTTCTTCTTGGTTAATCAGCAGGCAGACACTACCTTATTCAGTTTACCTCTGAAGAGGTGATGAGACAGTTTAATCCTACCCGAAGAGCATTAACATTTCTACAAGTTTGTTAAGGGCAGGAAAATAACATTTTAATTAATACTCTTTTCTGTCCTTCTGAGGAGCAGAAGATTTGTAAAGATTTGAATGAAGGTGAACTTCCAGGAAAGCTACACTCCCTCTGTGTTCAGATTGTGTAAAGGAGTTTTCAACTCTTTCCATTTTCTG
>NW_008237885.1:727977-753251 GCF_000691975.1 Corvus brachyrhynchos | reverse complement strand
CTGTCACACACAAAAGTCTTCAGTTGTCATCAGTGTGAGGACATTCAGGTGTTCGGCTTCGCAGCACAGCTCTCCTGGGCATTTGAGAGATGATACAACAAGAAGCTGCAGTCCCTGTTGGAATTACTAATGTAAGCGTCTCTGTGATTGAGATGACTTTTAATGGGACACAACAGTGTAGTCACAAGGGAGAGAGAGAGGCTGAAATGTGTGAATCTCCATGGGGATTTTGAACAATATCTCAGTTTGGTTTTGCATGCCTGTCTGGGTACATGCAAATGACAGCTTCAAAATAATTTCAGTGTGTGCTCCTCTCTACTGCCAAAACATCAGTAGATTCTGTGGTCATAAAGCTAAATCCTACATTAGTTTCGGACTATAAGAAGCTGAAATCATTAAGTCCTTCTAGAAGACAATGTTGGACGCAGAGAGAAAAGGATCATATGGTAATAATTTTCACTCTGTTCACTGTCTTCAGCTCTCAGACAATCTTCTGGATGTTTTCTGGTGGGAGGAGGTGGATGTGTGCTTGTGTCAGTCCTTTTATTGCAAAGAATTTGATTCATTGGGATGGAGCAGAAGTGATTTTTTAAATAAATAAGTCTGAAATTGTTGAATAAAAATATCAAAAAGAATGTTCCCATTGTTATCCTGAGCCTTCAAACATAAGCACATTGTAGAATTAAGGCTGCAGCCTTGTTCCACGTTCTGATACAGGTGTCATAGGCCATAGATTAGACCTTCTCAAAACAGCATACTTTTTCCTGAAATGGTTCTGACAGTAGGCTATTCCTTGTCCAGATTTTAAGCCCTTTCTCAGCAGCCTGATACCACCTGAAACTTTGCAAAGAAATACTTGCAATACAGTGAATGTTTCTCTCTTCTAATTTTCTGTAGTGTGCCTAAACTGCTGTGGTCGAAAGCTCCCTAAGAAAATCTGCATAGAGTGGAAACGTGACTTAGCAAAATTTTAAATGGAGCTGAAGACAGTGTTTAATAATGGAAAGTGCCTGACAACCCAACTCTAGATGGCACTATCTACTTCTATGGCATGTAGCATGTTTTTCATGCACCATCTACTTAAAATAAGTTACCTAAACAAATGCAGGAGCCTTTGGAGGCTTTACAGCTTGCATACCTGCCAATTGTGCCTGTGCTTACAAGCATCATTGCATTGAAACTGGATCCAAACTGAAATGCTAACACTCCACCTTTTCCTCTGCCTCCAGTCTTCTTCACTGGTAGTGGCTGCCTGGAGTTGCCGTCTTCAAATTTTTGTTGGCAGAGTACTGTAAAGACTAACAAAAATCTTCCTGCTGTTGGGCATATCCAGTTGATTTTCCCGGTACTGATGGTTCAACAACAAATGCTACAGCCATGTTGATACCCATTCTTCTGCTGGAATGCAGTTCTTCCCTTTTGTGTTTCTTATCCCAGTGAGGAAGTGGTATTTTACTGGGATTTGAGTATTCCTTTCCATAGCAGAACTGAAATGTATGCACTCTCTTAACTGATGGCAAAGAGTCCTGTGCTCGATGAAGAACATTCTTGTAAGAACTTTAAGTCCTGCAAGCACTGGGAGTAGACCTGAGTGCCTTCGTTAGAAGCAGACAGATTCAAACAGAGTGTGAGAAAGATTATTTTATTGAAGAATTTTGGGTTGTGGAGATTTTACGTATACAACATAATTCCAGGTACACAGAATTTAGGAGAAAGATGATGAAGTGGAGGAAGAGTGATGGTTTCATTACCAAAGCAACAGTTTTGTAGGGACTAGTCACACACACAGTGGCCAATGGTGAGTTGAGTATTTTGTGAAATGCACTTAACTCGTTGCTTTTTAAATGTGGCCAGAACTTTTTTACATGAGTGGGCATGACTCAGAAAGTCAGTGTACGTGTAGCACATCAGTGTGTTAGTGGTTTGATGAGAAAAATTAATTCACAGCAGTGCCTTGAGTTGAGGAGCACTAGCATGGGAATTATTGTGATCATACTTTAGGAGGCGAAGAGGAAATTGCCTCAAGTTGCACCAGGGGAAGTTTTGATTGGATATTAGGAAAAAAGTTCTTCATGGAAAGGGTTTAACAAGCATTGGAACAGGTTGCCCAGGGAACTGGTGGAGTCACTATCACTGGACATATTTAAAGATATGTAGATGTGGCACTGAGGGATATGGCATAATGGTGGACTTGGCAGTGCTGGATTAGTGCTTAGACTTGGTGATCATAGAGAACTTTTCCAAACTATATGATTCTGTGATTATGGAAGTAAAATTAAAAGGCTAGAGATTTTAGCAAGAGGTGCTTAACAATTATTTTCTTAATTTCAAAGAAAAAATTAGTTTTGACCATGTGAAAACCAGTGCTATTTAAATTATCTGTTGAAAATAATGCTCTTTAATTAATTTTTAAACTGTCTCCATACCCAGTTCATAATTCAGAACTACTGTACCTTTAAAATATGAATGTGAGATGCACAAATTACAGACTTTAGAGGTTGTTGACATTAATTATAGATTAAGGACTTCTTGAAGAATTCAGCAGATTTTTCTTCTGCTTCTCTTCTGTCCTGTAGTTTGTTGTTCAGATTGGGAGGAGAACAGACTGAAGTATGCTTGTGTCATTTTCCTCTGATTGTGCATTCGGAAACAATGTTTTAAAAAATATGGAAAGGATTTGAATTCTCATTTTCTGGACTGCAGACACAACAGGCTAATGCAGCTGTAGAGATGTGCTCAAGTAAGAGAGTTTATGTTATGAAAAAGTTATTTCTGAGTAATTATAAACAAAACTGTGGCCCTTGGGATAATATAAAACTATTACTCATACAACAGTTGTTTTGTTACCACCAAAATATTTAACTTTTTCTTGCTAATTCAAGGTCAGCAGCTGCTTCCAAGGTCCGAAGCAGCAATTCTGTTACAGCAGAATATAGCACAATATGTGAAGGAAGTGGATGGCTCAGACTGTGTCCTAGTGACCACCTTTCCCTAATGTGCGAGCAGCAAATACCAACTAACATGAATTTTAAAAATAGTCTTGTTTTTTGTTTTTATAATTACCTTCTAAAATACAGAGGGAACCTGGCAGGTGAAAACAAATCTATAAATGTTTCTATTCACGGGTGTAACACTGTTCACTCCTGGCTCTTTGTGGTAACTTCATGTTACAGATTCAATGGGAAGCTTTGGTTTCACTCTCCTGACCATTAGGCACATGGAGAAGGACAAACACTCAGCCTTGAAATGTTGACAAGCAGGAGCTGAGTGTTTTTGTTAAGTGTCATTCCTTGCAGTGAGCAGGGACCCTGAGCCCAGCCAGATGAGAGTCAAGAAAGTGTTAGGTGCTCCTCTGTGTTTTTGTGGCCTCTAGGAGAGCAGGCTGAGTGTGCTTGGCTTTGGACCTTGCCTATGAAAATGTTTGCAGTCATGAGCTCACTTCCCTGCTCCAGAGGTCATGGATGTATTTTCTCACTAAACTTGATTTTGACATGGAGTATACTTGATGCTGGGATGCAGAAGACCAAAGCCCAGGTTTGTGCCTCGGTGGAATGTAATTTGGGAAGGGTTTAGAGGCTGATACTCATTAACTTCTGACTCATTTTGCCCTTTAATGTAGGTTACGGTAAAGGTGGAAAAAGCTGAAGAGTTTGGGTATGACTTGACAGGCCTGAAAAAAAAAACCAAGTGTAAAACAAGAACTTACTCTTTTCCTACTGACACACTGAAGTGCTATCTTTTATGTAGCCCATTTTTAGAAGAATTTTCTAATGCTGCTGGTTTATCAAAGCTCTTGAGATATCTTCCCCAAATTTTCATTTTGGCGTATATAAGAATGCGTTCCTGTACTTGGTGTCAGCACCTGACCTTCTCTTTTTATTTAGAAAAATATTTTCTTTGGACAGTAATGGGATGCTTGATTACCCACTGAGTCCAAAATGCCTTCAAACTAATCAAGTCTAACTTGAGTGTAAAGCCTACAGCATGGCACCTGCCTTGCATGAAATTCAAAGCAAATTGAATTGTTTGTCACAAGAGAGTGGCTTGGAGGTTGGATCTTCCCATCAAGGATCTAATCAAATTTTGAAGCATTTGTGCTCTGCAAGGAATGCAGGGTTTGCTGCTGTTAGTGTAGCAGAGAGGACAGCTGGTTTTTATTGGGGTTTTTTTCCCCTTGTAGCTGCACTTTGTTCAAGCTGTCAAGGTAGTGGTAAGGTCTGACTGTGTTCTGGTGTTGTGTCCTAGGAAGATATTCCTGCTTCTCTGATGTGTCATGTCAAAGATAGCAGATGGTATAAAGAGACAGAGCAATCAAAGCTGGAAAATTGTCAGGGAAATGTGAAGGGATGAGGCCAGAGAGCCAGAGCAGCTGTGGAGGTACTGTGAACTGGATAGCACACAGGGGAAAGGAATTCTTCAGCATCCCACCATTTGTGTTTGAAACTCATGTCTGCCCACATCTTCAAAAACATGAGAACTCTCAATCATCCTCATTACCTCTAGCAAATAATTGGGTTTGATCCTGCCTTGAGAAATTGCTCTCAGGAGTCGGCTGGGAATAATAGAAATTAATTTTTATAATTGTAACAATTAATTTTAATATTACTGCAGTACATGGGTCTCATTTGAGTGCGGATATGCACAGCCAATGTAAGTAAATATTTGAGAGGAAGTTGTCTTTTAAAAACAGATGAAGAAGCGAGCCTAAACCGGAGAAGTAGAGGTGCTTTTACAATTAGCTGGAGTTTTAGGAGCCTCTTAGTAACAGGATAGAGTCCATGGTTTGCCTCACATATCAACATATTTTTAAAGGGTTTTTTTTTAATTGGTCTACTGATATTTCTTTAGTAATGACCAACCTCTAGAGGAGGAGGAACTATGACTGGCAATGAATCAGGACAAAACCAAGGAAGAAGACCTCAAAACAGCTGAAAAACAAAAAAGCATTGTGCCCAGGACAACCGGCTGAGTGAGAGCTTTTGAGCAACCAGAGGGCTGTGGTCAAAGCTCATAGCTGCTTCCTGCTCTAAAGCAGCAAATTTCAAGAAGTCTCATTTGAAAGTTGAATGTTTAAATTAGCTATCTACACTCTTCCATTTTTAGGCATCATAGTGCTTTTGTGTGCTGAGTTTTGGACTCCTTCACACTTTGCTTCTTTGAATTGTCAACCTAAGCATTCAGAAATCATGAATCAGCCTCCCTCTGCCTCCAGTGGCTTAGAAACCATGAGATTTTAAGAAGTAACAGATGTTTTGTTCTTTTATTTGCCTTCTGGATTTTGAGCTTGAAGAGTTCATATTTTAAAAGTGTTTCACCTCAAACCCCAGGCTAACACTTTATTTATTCGTTCTTCAAACGTAAAACAGATTCTGCCATCAGCCTCAGTAATGGGGCTTAGAGAAGAAAAATTCTGTGTTCATGAGGAAATCGTGAGTTGGCATTGCTTGGTTCCTTTAGGTTATATTTGGAAGTATAGGCTGGGACTTGATTTTCTGGGTTACTGGGAATGGTCCTATCACATTACAAGCAGCCATATTATATAATCCCATCTGATATTTGTTTTGACTACATTTATTTAAAGTACATTTAATTTAAGCATATTTAGGAGTTATGTTTACTACCCTGTAAATTCCCTGGGGAAACCTCTTCCAGAACCTCACTAATCAAACAGTTAAAAATGTCTTCTAGTTTCTAGTGTAAACTTATTCATGGCCAGGCTAATACCCACTTGCTCTTGTGTTAATGTCCTGCTGCAGCTGATGTGAGCGTATAAGTGAGTTTTATTTCTGCTTTTGCTTGCTTTCCTGACACCTGGCTTTTGTTCATCTGTGGT
The DNA here is from genome assembly GCF_000691975.1 of Corvus brachyrhynchos. Classification (NCBI taxonomy): domain Eukaryota; kingdom Metazoa; phylum Chordata; class Aves; order Passeriformes; family Corvidae; genus Corvus; species Corvus brachyrhynchos. The sequence goes on along the minus strand of NW_008237885.1, from coordinate 747,418 downwards.
CAACGTCACCTTTATCATTGCAAACTAAGAGAAAAATCAGTATAGCCTCCAACTGTCTTAAACTTATAAACCATCCCCAGTACACAGTGGCCTGTCATAATGTTCAAATGTTGTCCCAGTTACATTAGAAGTAGCATAGTCAAGGACAAGATAAGGTTATGCTGCCCCTAAAAATCAGTGTAATCAAAGGTATGCATATGCTTTTGATTAACATTTCATTCTAAAGATTAAGGAGAGTTTAATATGTGACGTGTTTTAATGGCAGTATGAGAAAAGAGTGGAGAAGGTATGCTGCTTACCTCCCAGGTGCTGTAGTCTAACCCAGTATCATGTAGCTAGTGTAACTGGTGGTGTGTGGAAAGCTGGAGTGGAAATGATACAAAAATTCAGGTAGAATGGGCGTTCTCTGGCGGTTGTCCCAGCTAATCATTGCAGGTTATATTTGCTCACATTACTTTGATAACACACTTTTCAAACTTGAATGCTAAGAATCAGAAAACTAGGCTGACATTTCGGGAGTTTCAGTGACAAATGCTGATTGAACTGAAGACTTGCACCTCAGTCACCTGAAAGATTTAGTTTGAAATTTGTCCGTGTCCTGGGCTTGTTTCATGTACTTAAGGTGATGTCTGTGAACATATGGGACATTGTGTCAGACCTTTGGTAATCAGGGTTCTGATGGATTAGCTCCATGGAAGCTTCTATCTTTATCTCAGACTTTCACCTGTGTGTCTCAAATTCTGGGTCAAGGAAGGTGAAAATTGAGATGCCTGAAAGTGAGAAAAAACCTTTCCCCTGGTTATTTGTTCTCTGTTAATAAACAGTCTTTTGATAATCTGGTTCCTAAAGAATCATGATTGCTAGTGGCTGGGCAAGTAAGATGCCCACAGTGAAAGATACAGGTTTGAAATGGCAAAATGAAGAATAATAGAATAGAATCTCAGGATCATTTAGACCGGAAAAGACCCTCAAGATCATAAAGTCTTGATGGGCCAGTTGCTGCTTGTGTTACCACTTTTCTAATTTAACTGCACAGTCTTAGGGAGCTGTCTCTTAGGGAGGTAATTCATCATTTAAATACATAAGCTAATGTTTTTTCATACCCACCAATCCAGTATATTTTGACTATACCTAGGTTAATTGCATGACAGTTCACGGTAACAGATTTTCTGGAATTGATTTGCTGAGTTTTTACCAAAAAGACTCAAATCAAAATAATAGTGGGGGTTTATTTTGTTTTGCTTTTCTGGATGATTATCACTATATATAGAAACAGCAGTATGTGACCACACATGCTGGATTTCAGCTGCATTTGTGGAAGAGTACTGATGCCTTTGTCAAAAACAATTTTTGGGGTATCTTGGTCTCACTGGATACCATATTTCTAATTATTTCTCTTAGAGTTTCTTCTGCTTTTGTAGGCATTGCTTCTGTGTTGAATTGCACGTAGAGGATGGTAATAGCCTAGAAATTTTGTTGAAAAAGGCATAAGGTTTGTATTTTTTTGGGCATCAGTCTCTTTGAGGAAAGACCTACCACTTTGAAGTGGCAAACTAAAGAACATTAAAATATACCATGCACACTTGTTTTTATTTTATTCTGTTTTCCTCACACCCAAAGTACAGTTTGTTTGATGTTCAGCTCTCTGCTCCTGTTCAGCACAGGTTTTCTCTAAAATCCACTTACACTTCCTCCTCTGCCCTGCACCTTCAGTGAAGGAATACCATTACCTTCACACTTCCGTGATGGTTGTGAATCACTAGAGCTTGGAGGGAAAGGAGTTTTGGGTCCTTCTGCTGCTGAGGCTTGCCAGCCATGGTGCAAGAAGGTGACAAGGTGACATCCACTTACAATCCAGCAGCACCTGAAAAAATTTTATTACCTATGTGAGTCCCTGCACTAGGGATTAGTTAGGAAGTTTATTGCCACTCTTGTGACAGGGTCTGTTTTTGGGCTGTGCCTTTTTGTGAGATGAAAAATATGAAGGTAGCTCAGAAACTGACCATTCAGTTAAGCTCAAGTTCTTCCTCAGATCTCCTGCTTAGACTTCTGTTCACCTCTTGGGGTATTTACAGTAAGTTTCTTTGGTTTTGTTATTGCAGGCATTTAGACTTCTGAGTTGAAAGCATCAGTAAACCCAGATTCAACTCAGAGCAGCTGTTGCTTTAGTTGTTTCTCTTTGTTATGGTATTTGGCTAAAAGATTGGGTTTGTTTTAACCATATAAACAAATGTCAAGAAAGAAAGAAGATATGTTTTCAAGGCTGAGGAAATGTAATATTTATCATTTCAGTCTTGATATAATCAAAGGTTAATTTTTATTCTAGTGGACTTGAAGTTTTATCTGCGAGTAAACTGCTATGGAGTGGGAAAAGCTTGCTCTTCTCTATTTCTGTATGGCTTTGAAATGTGCCTGTCTGTGATAGTGTGTGCCTTTCTGTAGTGGCACAGACTACAGGTAAAACATGTATGTGCACACATCAGAAATGAAGTAGAACTACCAAATGCAGTTTTGGCCTTTTCCCTTGTGAGTGTGCCGGGGAAATTTGCAGAGGGGGCTGCCAAGTTCTAGTGGATTTTTGGAACCTCATCCTTTTACCTCCCCTGTGCTTGTTCTTGGCTTAAGGAAACAAACTTGTTTTTCAGTAGCAGTAAGTAACTTATGGGCAGAGTTTTGATATAAAGGCTGGTGGTTGATGCCTTTGTGACTATAACCCACATGTTTAAAAACCAGCCATGTAGTGGCCAGCACAGTGATTGCAAAGTTTTTTCCTTAAAAGAAAAAAACTCTTTTGAGAAGAGCATGTTGCCATGTTGCTGAGTGTGAAAAACCCCCTGTTTAGTGAAAACAGTACTCACAGATTAATTCAGACATAGTGATGCTCTTGAGGTCAGAGACTTTCCAAAGACATTAAGAATTTTTGGTTCAAGGTGTGTGGTTGTAAGGGACCAAAGTCTATAGTTCTGGGTTTTTCTAGTATGAAAAGTGGAACTCCTCAGGAAAGTAAAGCAGAATAGTAAGTATTGAAAGGTGAGTCTGAGCACAGAATTTTGGGTGGTATTTCCCATCAGTCTTTTTATAGGTGTTTGATGGTTTGAAAATGTAATACTTGGTGTTGTAGCAGTGGCTCAGGATTCTCTATGAATAGTACCCATTGTTTTCACATAAGAACCATCAGAAATAGTACTATATCCTGGATACAGAGTATTCATTCCATTGAATGCTCTAACTGCAGGATCGAGTCTTCAGTTTATGACACCTGTTGAAAACGAAGCAAATTATACTTTTCTTTCCAAAGCACAGTTCCTGGTATCCTATTGTGCAATTGTGTTACGATATATTGGAGTGTTACTTATATGACTGTTTAGAGGTTAGAGGTGTGGTTTTGTTAAAGACCTAGTGCTGTAGGGATCTGAATGTCTAGGCTGTTTTTGTTGTCAGCTTTGAGGAGCTTCAGATATTCTCAAGAAAGCAAAGCCTTGTTCTATTTGGTTTTACTTATTTATCTTTTTATAGTGTATGGAGTTCTGTAATGCTTGGAGCTGTGATTTACGTGTAGTACTTCAAGCCTGTTGTGAATCTTTAGAGGTCCTTCCAGCCCCTGTGTAGGATACTTGCCTCATACTGGCTGCACAAAGCATCTTAAATGTAATCACAAAACCAGATTTCACAAACCACTTAGCAGCAGCATAAAAGGTTAATGTATGTTTTATGCTGGATTTGAAGGCAGTGCTTTGGGTCTTTTTGCAAAAAACCTGTCTGTTTAATACAGTATACTATTGCTAGAAATAACAGTAACAGTAAGCAGATTTTTGCCTGTGGCAAATGCAGTCATTAAAACAGGGCTATAAATTGCCCCTTGTATAACTGCATGCATGGTGTGTGCCATGGGTAGTTTTCAGCCTGCTACACTAAGTGGTGAAGGAAAAAAAAGCATGCCTGTGTGTATTTTTGATGTAACTGTATAAATATATAGCTATATAATGGTTTTTAGAAGTTGTATCTTTCCAAATCACTTATTGATCTATTAGTGTGACCATGCTGGATTCAGAGACTGATTGTATTGGTTATTTAACTGTTACTTTTAATTCATAATACCAGTTCTTCACAACTGGAAGTATGGCTCTTGGACAGACATGTTGTTCCCATTATTTGGCCTCTAATAAGACCTAAAGCAGCAGCCTGCAGATAAAGAGCTTGGGTCACATTTTTCCTATTTGAGTTTCTTCGTTGGTTTTGAAGGTTATTGCTGAGTAATTTTCTGCTAGCAAAATTTTGCCTGTAGGGCCGCATGTGCTCTGGGAAATACCGTGGGACGTTCCAGCTGGCTGGCCTTGCAAGTTTTTTAGAGCGTCTCCATTTTTCTGCAGTGCTGGGGAGTCACTCAGCACAGGTTCTCAGCACCTTGCAGGGTGGTTCTGCTAAGCTGAAATTCGATCCTTATTCGATAGGCTGCTCTTGGACTCTGAATCTCCTCAAGCCATCACTTAAGTTTAAAAGTACATGGAAATCCTTCTTTTCATAGAATTATAGAATCATTTAGGTTGGAAAAGTCTTCTTAAGATCATCGAGTCCAACTGTTAGCCCAGCATTACCAAGTCCACCATTAAAACTTAAGCACCACATCTACACATCTTTTAAAACTTCCAGGGATGGTGACTCAACCAGTTCCCTGGGCAGCCAGTTTCACTGCTTGACAGCCCTTTCAATGAAGAAATTTTTCCTCATGTCCAACAATTTGGGCTGTTGTGACCCACATGCAGCACCCAGGACTTGGCCTTGTTGAAACTTTCACTGCTGACCTCGGCTCATCAACCCAGCCTGTCCAAATCCCTCTGCAGACCCTTCCTGCTCCTCAGCAGATAAACACTCCTGCCCAAGTTGGTGTCATCTGCAAACTGACTGAGGGTGCATTTGATCCCCTTGTCCAGGTTATCAGTAAGGATATTAAATGGGGCTGTCCCCAGTACTGAGGCCTGGGGAACTCCACTGGTGACCAGCCACTAGTTGGATGTGACTCCATTCACCACCACCCTCTAGGCCCAGCAATCCTGGGAGAGTTTTATCCAGCAAACAGTGCACCAGCAAAAAGCCACAAGCAGCCAGTTTCTCCAGGAGAACACCTCAGCATGATACTGAATGAAATTGGTTATTCTTGCTTTGAGACAACTTGAGACTTTTAAACCAGAATTAGAAGCAAAATCTACATGTTGGGCAACACATGTAGAAGAAGGAGGATTTTGCTGTTAATCATAGCCTGTGCTGTAGCTCAGCTGTGGGGACCTGTCCGTCTTGTAATACATTCTCAATCCTACTGTCTTTATTTCTGCTTTGTCTGCTATTGTCTTCTTCAGGCCTTTCAAGACCATTATCTTGCTTAAATTCTCAGCCTTATAAGAATGTATCTTTCTTCTGTTTCCCAGGACAGGAAATGCCACGTATGTCGTATCTCTGGCATGTGGAAAAACTGCAAGCAAAAAGTGTGTGAGACCATATGATCTTACCTGTGCAAAAGTTTCAGATAAGATTATCTTGTCTCATTTTAGTTGTTTGAACATCAGATTCACAAGGAGTAAGGCTCTCGCAGTTGTCAGTGGGGTGAGAGCTGTGCCAGTGGGCAATTCACCCCAAGCATGTGATCTATCTCTCTCCAGATGGGATGAATTTCCTATCGTGATACCTCTCTCATGTCCAGCTGCAGAGAGACAAGCCAGATGATCAGTTTAGACATAACACATAACTTTTAGACAGCCAAAGTTGGGTGAGTTGAATTCCACTGTGGCCACTGGCACAGCTGTGGGATTGCATGAGTCCACCATTATTGCCACAGCTCAGCCCTGACAGAACTCCATTGCTTTTAATGCACTCACTGCCTTAGTTAAAAGCATATTTAGGGACATTTGGGGACACAAGCACATTTAGGGACATCTGGGGACACTGTTGCCAGTAGTTATGAGGAGTGAAGTGGATTTTAATAGTGTCATCTCTTGATTATAATTATCAGGAGTGGAGCAACATTGGTCATGCTTCTGCTGAAGTGCAGGTGATGGGGGAAGTTCAAGTTTCTACTGCTTTCAGGATGAATGGCTTTTTGTACAATGGCAAATATGTGGTCTGTAGAATTTTTATGTTCAGTATTGAATCCACCTGTGATGTCAGACAGAGCTTGTGATTTCTCAAGCTTTTAAAATTACTCACTGCAATCCTAACCCTAATTATAAATCTCCAGCAAGGGCACATATCCAGATATATTCAGCATCACTCAAAAAGAAATGTAAGCCCTTCCTTAAATACTTGATTTAATGTCAGGATATCCTGAAATAGCTGGTGGTGAGAGCTATCCATTCATAATGGATGTGAACTACATTTTTTTTTAATTGGAAAATATTTGTCTGTAGTAGTTTAGTCATTTGGATTCAGTTTCGGAAGACTATTTAAAATATGCTGATTATGTCCTCTAACATCTTTCGTGTAAGCACTTATCTGTTTCCTAACAGCACAGTAGACAAAATACCTCATGAATGTTAATGATAACAAGAAATAAGCACACCACCATGTTAAAGATCATGGAATCCAAGGGGAGAAGCAAAGTAGCAATGAGATAAAGGCCAGCTTCATCTGTTCAGTTTTGCCTGGCCTGAGTGTTTCTCTGAAAGTACCTTTTCTTTTCACTTGACATGAAGGAATTCCAGGGCAACTGGATGCTTAATTGCTGTTAAAAATGGATAAATCTCAAGTCAAACAAGGCTCTGAGGGTCATGGGGGTAAATATCTACCCTAGTAAATAATGTGAGATTGTGTGTCCTGGTTAGCATGTGACTGAGAGTGAAGAGCACCCTGTTTCAGTGCTGGGAAATCATGTTTCTTTATAAGCGAGAAGGAAGTGTGTGGCCTTGGAATAAATGGTATAAATGGTTACTGGCAGTGATGAACATAACTCATCACTTTTCCTGGCCTTAATTGTTCACAGTCTGCTTATAGTTGTGGTATGTGGGATGAAAGGAATTACCTGGGAGGGCGTTGAGTTCTTCTTTTGGATCACTTTCTTGTTTTCAGCCCTTTTCCCTGTCTCTGTAGGCTGTGGAGAGAAAGTAGGGGTAGTTTGTGGCTGTAGGCAGATGCCAGCATATGGGAGCAATAGGAGGTATTGTCTGTTGGCATTTGTGCTTCCTTAAACTGCAAGTACTGGTTGTTTCCAATGCCAAGATGGTGTCCGAGTGTGATGGTCCCACAGGCTGAGCCACACACTAAATCTGTCATTGGTCTAATCTCTGTATCAGACTGTCACTTGAGTAAACTGCACTTTGCGCTTGGAGCAATTTGTTCTGTAGCTACTTGTAGCACATAGTAATTACTTTGTAAGATTTTTAGTACCAGTAGAGGGGATGAGATGTGAGTTCCAATTATGACAGAACTCTATGTTTGCTAATATTTGCATTTCCTCAGCATGATTTTAGACCTGCTATTTTAGTACAAACATGAAGACTTTTTTTCTTTCTTTGTGTTCTCTGGGTAGCTAGAAGCAGAACTGCAGCACTTTGGCTTACCTGGGACATGATGGCCCTCAGCTCCCCCCACTGTGTGGTCTGAAGGAGTCTCCCTCTGGGACTCACTCAGAAGTTGCTGCCTTTGGTTAGCTTGGATGGACCTGTTGAGGAGTATTGATGATCTGGGAAGAATTAAAAAGCCAGAAGGATGCCAGTGACATGTGTCTTGACTTACCTTTCTTATCCTTCTCCTGGCCAAGACCTTGCTTGATGTTTTAGAGTAGACAGGATGCCTCAAGCTGTTTGGTTGCAACAATTTAAGAAATACTTACAGTCTGAAAAAGCAAAAGCTGATAATATTGGCTCCTTAATACCAGATCAGGGTTACATCTCTCCCTGGTTTAGTCACGTGGTGGTTTGTCAAGCACTATTACACATTGTGATTAACAATCAAGGACAGTACAAGAAGTATATTAGCAGTAATCATTGGCCAATGCCGATTTATTCTGAGTCTGACAGGGTCTTCTGACTTCTCTAAGTAAATTATGATGAAGAAAGATAGTTCCTGAAGCTGGTAGCACAGCAGTGTTTTGGTGGAGATCACTGAAGTATGTATATATGCTGGCACAGAACTTCACTTGAGGGCTGGTGAGAACATGGATAACCTTAACATTTTATAAATAGGCAAAGATGAAGTATATTTAGTACGTTTCGTACTAGGCATCTCGGTAATAGTCACTTGTAGCACAATCAAGGGAGAGGATTGTCCTGCTCTACTCTGCGCTGTTGCGGCCTCACCTTGAGTCATGTGTGCAGTGTTGGGCAACACAAAATAAGAAAGTTATAAGGCTCTTAGAGAATGTCCAGAGGATGGTGAAGGGCCTGGAGAGGGAGCTGTATGAGGAGCAGCTGAGGTCAGTTGGTCCATTCAGCCTGGAGAAGAGGAGACTGAGGGGATGCCTCATAGTGGTCAGCACCTTCCCCACAAAGGGAACTGATCTCTTCAGTGACCAGTGACAGGACCAGAGGGAATGGCCTGAAGTTGTGTCAGGGGAGGTTTGGGTTGGATATTAGAGAAAGGTTCTTCACCCAGAGGGTGGTTGGGCACTGAACAGGCTCCCCAGGAAAGTGGTCACAGCACCAGCCTGACAGAGTTCAAGAAGCCTTTGGACAGCGCTCTGAGGCACATGGTGTGACTCTTGTGGTGTCCTGTGCAGGGCCAGGAGTTGGACTTCAATAATCCTAGTGTGTCCCTTCCAACTCAGCATATTCTATGATTCGATGATCCAGTTTTGTTGTTACATTGTAAATAAAATGTATTGCTCTCACGTAGCCCAGGAATCTCTAAGTTACCTGGGTATTAACATTAAACAAAGCATATTTACAAATGTAAATTTAAAATGAGATGTATTCTGTCTCTAAGGACGTAAGGACTGGGGTTTCAGCATTAAGAAAAACCCACAAATTAGATAAAATCAAATCCTTTTCCAGTTACACACATTATCCTCAAGGTTAAATGGATTAAAACTCTTTCTGGAGGAATTCAACGTAAGACTGAAAATGTGGTCAAAGAAGTCGCATTGTGGCTGCCTGATGCTTGACTTCTGATAGCACATCCCCAAAGACTTTTCTTTGACGTACCTTGAACAGAGAGTGCTTGTTTCCCACGAAGCCTGTTGTTGCTGATAAAGCTCTTTTATATCTAAGTGGTATCTAATATGGCAGTGCTGTATTCTGGCCTTAAGAAAAAAACAGTTGAGTGGCTCATTTGCCTTTGTAAACCTGCTGTGCCTAAAGATATATTTTAGCAATTTTGTCCAAAGCCCAAATCACAGCAACTAATTCTGTACAACACACATTTTTAAACAGAGTATAAAGGAAAATATTGTTGTACATGAAAACAAAATAGAAGCCATAAAAGTTGTGTTTCAGAGGCTGCGTTTATGCACTTGTGATAGTAAACGATGATGCTTTCTTTTGATATTTGAGGCCTCTATCTGGGTGACACAAAGCAGATCTCCTGGGAATCTCCTTAGCTTGAACAGTTGGTGTGGCTGAATGAGCAGTGAAGCAGAAAGGTGTAAGTTGTTGTCTCTGAAGTATTTCACATTAACTGCAGGCACAGGCAATTCTGTAAGGTACACACACATAAATATGCACACACACACACATGCAGAAGCAGTGGGAAATCAGCTGAAAGTTGAATGTTCTGCCTAGGTAAAAGTAAAATCCTGCTCACAGTCAGGAGGAAGCTCTCTGGAGATTAATGAGAGGCTTTTGCCCAGCTCAGACCACGTGCTGTTAACAGACACCATGTACAGCTTGGAAATCCTGCTGGCCTTTCTTCCCTCTTCACCTCCTCCTGCCCCAGAGATACGAGCACAAATCCCTTCTTTCCCGGGTTTGCCACAAATGTATAAGCAGATCTCGCTCTGCCTGCGCTGCCTTGCTGTTTGATGCTAGGTTCAGCATACAGGTCAGTTCCAGCAGGTTGGATTTTGAAGTGGCTGAAGGTGAAGTCAGTTTCCGCAGTGCACACCAGCACCACTCCACTTGTGCTCCCCGTCAGTGATGGCCACGGTTACGTGTTGTTCACTAACATAACCATTCATCAGACTGCTACAGTCTAGAGGCAGTTCCACCTTTCAGAGACCTGAGGTGACTCATGGATGGATTTTTTAGAGCATCTGCTGTGTGAGGAGACACTGCAAGTTGCAGGCAGGCTGCAAAGGGAGAGTGGAAAAGTTCCTGAGGATCTTTCTGAAAGCTGTAGTTGTATTAAAAAGGGAGGTAGTTATTTTTTATCTTTCCTTGAAATTGTGACTTGACTACATCATTATGAGGTGCCTCTGAAATCTGCTGGTAGAAGCAGCCATTATTGTAACTCTTACTGATGCCTCTTCCTGGTCTTAAAATCAAGAATCAAACACGGTTAGAAGGGAAAAAGGGGTTTTACCTCGGTATTTATTTTAAGGATCCTTAGGTGCACATGTCCAGGTGGAATGCGCCGAAATGCACACTGCAATGCACACCCACAAAAGATCTGGTATAACATTATAGGTCTTACTAATTAGCATATCTATCAAAAATTCCCCAGTGAGAGGCTCGCGTGAGCCCCCCTCCCCAAGGAATCTCCCCCTGGATGGTCCTATCTCAGTTTACAAAATGTGTTCTGGAGAGGACCTTGGTGTCTGGGGCTTTCTGATCCCTAACTACAAGGCTTCTAAGATGTTTAGTCTCCTAGCTTAACAAAATAAGTCTAAGAATGTAGGCCAAAACCCACTAAGAATACAAAAAAGCTATAAAAAGGTATATAAAAGGGGTATAAAAGAAAAGGCAAAGAATCATCATAGCATCATTACCATACCAATTCCCCTAACTCATCTGTCCACTCTAGTTTGTGTCTCAGACTAAAGGTTGCACTTTTCAGTGATGCACAAAACAGAGTTTGTCCCTTCCCCTTACAAATACCCTAAGAGTAGAGACAGTTCTCACTTTTTCTCCTGTGTCTTTGCATGTTTAAAAGACAGATCAGACTCCAAGCATATTCAGTTTTAAGGTCTTTTGAGGCTGCTTAGAGAAATGTTGAATACGTTTGCTGTATGTCCATCAAGTTGGTGACAGATCTTGCATAACCAAAAAAGGAACTCTTGTGTATTGGGGACTTGACTGGCGAAAAACTACTCAAAAGTTCTGCCTTTCAGATACTTAAAGAAGAGATCGCTTTTGAGGCTTAGTTTTGCTCTTGCAAGTTTTGCTTCCGTGAAAATGCATTGTTGGTATGCATTTTGCTCATTAGAAGTGAGCTCAGATCATCTCTTTCAGTTTCACGCTCAAATACAAGATTACTCCACATCCAATCTGGAGCAGCTGCAGAATGCTGCAGCCAAACTTTTCTTTAGACAGGCCAAATGCAAAACAGGCTGGTACCAGAAGGGTCCTACAGAAACTCTTAATTTAAATTGCACGCAAGGTTGGCTTCCTTACCCTGCCTTGCATTTTGGCTGTCAGAGCTCTAGATCCAGCTGGATCAGTGGCCTAGCTGAAGACAAAAAGTTAGGGTGTAAAATGACTACATTATAGGTTAGCAGCAGCCACAGCTTGAAGGCTTCATCTAGGGGTGTCCTTTTTGGAAACTTCTGTATCCAGTTGTTAAAATGTGCTTTCCTTCCTCTGATAAAGTAAAAAGTAAAATATGTACAGTCCCAGATGGTGTGAACTCTGAGATTAATAGTAATGTTGAGACTGATGGAAAGGTTTTTCCTGTTCCATTTAGTTTTGCTTTAGATTTAGGATTTAATATTTTGCCTGAACACCTCTTACTTTTTGTTGGGGTTTGTTGTGGAATTTTTTTCCAGGTCTTAGGCTTCTTGCATTTAAATGAAATTATTTTCTTCAAGGGATTTTAGTGCAATCATGGCTGAACTAAAATGTATCCAAATAAAAATAGTAAATAGCCTCTTTGCATCTCAATCTGGTTTTATAGTAATAACTCCCATATACTCATAACACTTCGTGTTCTCATGTTTCCAGTCTGTATATAAGGGTTCTGTTTTCACATTTGATGACTTAAGAATTGCCTACTTCTTCATTCTATTAAAGTGTTTACTTATGCGGAAAGAAAATAAGGAAAAATGAGCAGGCAAAGAAAACAAAATAGAGAAGCAAGCACTTCTTAATGTTAAAAAAGGAAAATCTGAGAAGGTGGTTAAATGATTTTTGCAGAGAGAGGAGTGGTAAAGTGGGAGGCAAGGGGTGAGGGGTGTCACAGAGTTTGGGGTTTCCATCCCCAATTATACGCTGGCTGCTACGCTGCTGAATTACACTGAAAGCACTGAATGGTGCCATTATATTCCTTTTCAAAAGTTGTCGGCTATGAAATTCAATCTGAGGTATTTTTAATGAGTGTTCTGAGCCTCAGTTGCAGCTCTTCCCAAGAAACAACGAGCACAGTGTGCCGCTAAATAGCGCCAGGGCCGGGGGTTAAACTCATTCAGTTTTTTGCTTGCAGGGAGAGAAAGTAATATCAACATTTATTTGACAGGTATATGCTTGGTTCCAGAGTTGAGCTTTAGTGAAACAGCTTTCCATAAAGAAAATGTTCTGAAAAATGAGGTTCTATCAGCTTCATGTCAAACTCCCATCTAGTTTCTCAAAACAAATCTTGTGGCATGTTTTCCAAAGCCAGTGCCCACAGCGCACATGCTGGGCTTGTGCTGTGGGCATCCTTGTGCTGCAGAACACTGGCAGGCACATCCCTATAGGCAGAGCCTCGTGGTGGAGGTGCAGCTCATGCCAGATGGAGACATCTGCCTGGTTACACCCTTGGCTGTCAATTAAACATAGATAATTCAGAGGTAATCTTCGTCAGAGAGATGCCTGCTGGCATCCCTGTGTCTTCACTAAAGGTTTTCATGTCATATCTGGAATGGCTTTGGTGTGACTCTGTCCCTTGTTGCCCCTCCGAACAAAACACAGCTTTTCAGAGAATTTTTAGTGTGCGCCTGGTTTTAAAAAAGCCACATAGCACAAAAGTATTGTTGCCTTCCACCTTTCTTACATGCTGATTTGCGAAGTAGTTTGCTTCGTATCATGAGGAAAGCACTGTTTAATGCATCTACCCTGCAACTCTCACCAAGATCGTAAATTCGTGATGGGCTGGCTCTGGTTTTTGCAAGTCATAACCACACAGTGTCGAGGCTCTGAAGCTGGAATACATCGTGTGGATGATACTCTTCAGAAAGGAAAATAGTCACTTCCAGCAGTGGATGGTTGCCTTGCTGAGGGGAGAAAGAACAGCCACAAACCACTTTAAGTTTTGCTAGTAAAATTAGGCAGAGATGACTCAGCATTTACAGGAGCTAATTTAGGGAATAAGATGACATATTTTTAGTAAGTTTTCTCATAGTAAGTTTTGTTCTTTTAATGCCTCATTTTTCTTGTCCACACGGTGCATTTTAATGATGTTCAAGGGAAGTAACTTGGGTTTAGTAACAGTGGTGCTGCCAAGAGGTTTCCACTGGAAGTCTAAGAATTTAATTGTTGGTGTGTGAAATTTTGCAGCCTTAAACAGTTATTTAAAAGACTTGCTCTGCCACTGCGTATTTCCCACAAATGTTTTACATCTATCTGAAGGAAGTTATGGTTGTACTACAAGAAACAAGGTTTTGGTTTTTTCCAGGAGGACTAATTAGCTTCTGCAGAGACCTGTTTTTGCAGTTTGATATTTTTTGAGGTTAGGGGTTTTTCAGCATTACTGAGATCTGCAGTCACATTTCATGGGAAGGCGTGTGTTGTCCCCATTGGGACAATTTCTTAGACGATTTTTAGGCAGATAACGATGAAGTTTTCCAGCTGAATTCATAAGCAGGTGTGATCAGAGCACCACTTTTAAGTTGATAAAGTGAATTTTAGGTGCATATGTGTAAAATGTAGGATTTTGTAAAATCAGTACAGAAAAGTTAATACAAGATCAGTTGTACTTTCTAACTGAGAGTTAAATGCCAGCTAGTTAAAATGCTGTAAATAGAGCCAAAGGAACCAGTGAACCAGGAAACTAATCATGGTATTTTGTTAATGTTTTTCACCATGACTAACATTTTGTAATAAACAGATGTGTACTTAGACTATCTGAATATTTTTGGTTTATATGGTTCGTGGTGTTTAGCCAGTGAGAAGCTTCAGTTTTAATTTGGCATTGATGGCAGAGAGATGAATGTGTGAAATAAATTCTGTGTAATTTTGTCCATACAGTTACCTGAGGAGGAAATTCTCTAGGCTCCATGAATCTGCCTGTTTCTTCCTCTTTCCTCTTTGCAAAGGGCTCCACTAACTTTGTGGTGGTTGCTGCTGATTCTGCAGTAACAAACATCTTGTCCACTGGAAATTTGAGTAATTGAAAGGTGGCAAATAAAATCAGTATTAATATCAGTTTGCATTTGTAAGAACTGCAAAGAAACCAAATTATTGGAGCATTATACCTGAAGATGGTCTGTGATGTAAAAGGCTCAGTTCTGAAGGTGCCCAGCCCATCTCTCCTCCATTTTTGTGTCCTCTCATGCACATTGAAATGGCATCTATAATAAATACAGTGTGGGTGGTGTTTGCCCATTAAGGTACAAAACTGTAATTTTATGAGCCAAGTGAAAGTAGACCAAGCAGAGCCTCCAATTCCATAGCTTTACTATACTGTAATTATGGAGATGTATAGTTACCTGAGGATTTACTGTAGCTGAATTTTGTATTTGTCTGATTCTGCTATAAGAAAAACCTTAACTAAGCAGTACTGAAAATAGCCTCATCATAAAACTTTTCATTAGCTTTGCTAGATAATATTTTTCTTTTTCCTTCCACGGCAATTTAACTGTTAAAGAGGATTATTTAGTATTTACTGTTCACCTGAATTTTACTGTTGGCTATTTCTACTAAATTTGATTTTTGGGCACTGGAAGAGAGTTTAAGGTCTAGTAAGAGCAGTCCTTCTGCTTCAGCCTATTTTAGAAAATATTTTGACATAAACCAGTTTGTCACGATCAGAAATCCAAGACTGTGGTTACAATAACAAATCCATGTTTCAAATGTAGAAAACTGCAATTTTCTTTTGGAGACCATGCTAGAAACGCAAGCAAATTAGAGGGTTATTAAACTCCTTCTCTTTGTATTTTTTGCCTCACTAATTGTTTGCTGTGTTGATTTTTGGTTAGCAATGAAATTCCTAAAATAGTCGTTGTTGAAGTTTGTCATAGCTGATAGGTGGCGGGGGCGCAGGGGAAGTCTAACTCTGCAGCTCCGTTTTCTTAAGGGCAGTAAAACATACCTGAAGTAAAAAGTACCATATCTTAAAATCATGCTGATTAAAAAAAGGTGCCACCACCACTAAAACTGACCAAAGGGTAAAAGTGTACATCAGAGACTGTGGAAGGCAATCACTGGCATGAAGGGAATACAGTTTATGTGGTGAGTGTAAAAGCAGACCACTAAAATCTTGAAAGAAAAGAATGCTAAATAGTCTCATTGTACACACACAGCAGATGATCAATTGCCTGTTTTTAAGGCAGCATAAGAGGCTTATTCTGTTACTGCTTTTGGCCTCAGACCGCCCTTTGATGGTATGTGCACAGTCTGTGCAAAAGCATGTGGGATACGTGCCAGGAGTGGAGCCTTCAACTACATTCAAATGGAAAATATCTTAAAAGGAGCGAGGTGCCTTTAGGTTATCATAAAAATCTGCCTCCTCTACACCCTCTTTTCAACTGGGATGCATACCTGGTGGCTGCAGGTCTGGGGTGGGGATCTGCCTGCTCAAAAGTAGTGGTGGGAGCGTGTGGCTGCTCTGTTCGAAGGTGTCACTTCTCCGCCGTTCTTTGGCCTGGTGTGTAGGAGTGAGGAATTACACTTCTTCCAACACTTCTCAACTACCCAGTCTAAGCTGAACAGCCAGGTAAAAGCTAGTAAGCCCAGGTGTAAGAGCTATCTTTATGGTCTAATGCTATTTTTATAGTCATCTAATCCTTCCTATAGGATTAATACCTGCACTTTGAAAGGGAGGAGAGGAGAAAAAGGGCAGAGGATCTCCAAGTGTCTTGGCAGTATTAGGTCCAGAGCAACAACGCTCAGACCAGTGCTTCTTGCCTTTAATCCCACCTTTCAGGAAATAGACTTTTGTTAAATATGAATTATGCATTTCATTTTATGCCAGAAAGGAGAACTGTTTAAAATATGAAATTTGTCTTCAGATGCTGACAGCATTGTTCTCCTGTGAGTAGTTTTCAAGCCTTCTTTGAAGTATAAATTTCTGACAGGATCATTTGTTTAAGAACCCTTAGCTCAATCTCATCCATGAGGTTATTTTTATACTATTTGCTTATCATGAGCAGTTGTTGGTTGTTTTCCTTTCATTTCAAAACTGTAGATACATACATAATTTTTAACAGTTTCAAATAACTGAGAAAGTTGTGCTGTTAAGAATGTGGGGTTGTTATTTTTAGTAGTGATTACAACTGTGTATGACTTCAGAAATAGTAATGAAATTACTGAATGAAGTTTTCACAATCATTTCGATGCAGTTGTTAAATTGGAGTATAAAAATAATTTGTCAATCTGATTTGGCTGATCTGATCAGGGATTTTTTTTGTGATTAACCATGAAAGAGCAAATACAGTTTTAAACCTTGTGTTTAACCTTTGTGCCATGTAGTATTTAAGTATTTGTGAAATATTTAGCATGATCAAATTGTCACATTTCAGAGCATTTGAGCACCCAGAATGTGGTAGGAACAGGGCATAAGTGGAAGAAAGATCTGCCTTTATACGGTGGCAGGTGTGAATAATGAATGTACTCCTTTCTTTTAGATGAACATAAAGGAATTATTTTCTCTCCTATGAGCTGCTACTACTGTACAAGCAAGTGTAATTAAAACCCAAAACAACCCAAACTTCTTTCTGACCCATTTGCAGCAGTTTTGAAGAAGAGAAGGAAAACAGAGTAGTCTGTGTTTCCACGTGAAACTATTTCTTACTTCAACCAAAAATGGGACTTATATTTTTCAGATGTTCAGAAGAAGGTGTTTATTTGATTTGGATTTTTTAAGCTGGCATTACTGCTCAGTAATGTAAAAACAAACAAATTAACAAAAGCCTTTTGATCAAAGATCTTGTTCAGGCTGGGGTCAGAGATTATTTGGCTGAACAGATAAAAAATGTTAAAACCACTATTTGACCGTAAACATATGTACTTATCTTTTGGTAGATAATTAGTAAAATAATTGCTGAATTTACCGTGGGAGGTGGTGTGATGTGTCCAAACCTACTTCTTTTTTTTTAATGTGTTGAAGTATATGTCAAAGAATGGCCTAAACAATCATTTAGAGGGGTGTTTTTTTAAAATGATTGGCGTTTGCTAGAACATGAAAGAATTGTTGAACCTAATAAAATATTCACCATTGGAAGATCATAAGCAACATACTGTTTTGGATTTTGGTGGGAGTAGAGTGAGGCTGAATTGAGTAGGACTGAGATAATGAGCAGACAGCAAAATGTTGAATGTATAATGCGTAAAGTAGGCTAGTCTGACTGGGTACCTTCATAGCTTGCAGCTAAATGTAGGGATGCGCATTATTCATAATTTAAAACTTGACGTTCCATGAAAATGTAAAGTGACTTTTAAAATGTGATTTCACAGAGCTAAATGAAAGACCAGTTCAAAATGCATTAAGCAATAAGGATGTGTAGCTGGAAGTCAGCTTCTTTTCATTGTAATAAATTTATAATATTATTTTGGTGTAAGTAAATACCACATCAAAAGAAAAACAGTAATTCTCTGGTATATCAGTCTGGCTGGGGCTCACCTCATCTCAGATCGTTAAAGCAGATGTCAGGGCTCCTTGTTGTCAGGGTAAAAGATACCCCTGTATTGCTTAGGAAAAGTTCCCTGCCAGTGTGCTCGGGTGGCTGGTTTGGGGTGGGAAGAATTGTTCTCTGGAGCTGCAATATTTTTTCATTGATTATACAGGAATCTGGCTGTCAACAGAAACAGGAGGAGGGGACTGCCACCTGCTGCAGCTACTTCCCAGCTCCTGGGGGTTGCATGTGACCTTCCCCCAGTTGTATTCCACCAGTATACCATGCCCTCCTGTTTCCTTTCCCTTGCTGCCTCACAGGGCGGTGCTATCTGTGGCAACAAGTGGTCTGGAGGTATAGTCTTGCCACCAGCCTTCATTGCTTTCATGCTTCCATGTTGGTGTCCCCCATGGAGCAGACTGGTGCTGGCATGGAGCAGGGAAAGCAGCCAAGCTCTGGCTTATGCAGATGCTGCCACAGGGCTGTGGAACAGGAGCCAATGTAGCTTACCTAGTACTTGCTGTCTGAGGCATGGCAGCAGGGCCATGCTTCATGGTTGGAAAATGCCTTCCAAGATCTGTGGAAAACTTGTGTTTTTTCTTAGGCCTTGTAACCATGTTAAAGTCAGGCACAACTGTTGACTTCAGATGATGTCATCGGTGTGGCGCACTCATTCCTGAATGCTCCCTCTGTCAGCTCCTGTTTACTGTGCCCTGAATGATTCCTGGTTTGCTTCCACACCCAGTAGACTGAGCTTTTAATTTATTGTGTTTAAATTTTTTAGTAGGGATGTCATGGAACTGCACTGAATCAACATCTCTCTGAAACCTTGTGAGTTCCTGCTTTTGTGGACGTTGTACTCCTTCTGGTCCTGCAAGACCGGTGTTTCATCAGGCTCTAAATCTCAGCAGATTTTATATGCACAGCATTTCCTTAGAGAGCTGTCAGATTTTATTTTGAGGTAGACTGATCAAAGCTAAGATAAGTTTAGAATAATAATATTTACAAATACTAGAGTGAGAAGCATTTCACTTTATTGAGGCATACTCCAGAGAAAATGCCAAGTGACATAAATACTACAAGACTGCTGTTCCATCGTTTAAATGCCTATTAAAAAAAAAAACCTTTATGAAAACACTCAGCAGGTTTTAACCAGATGGTTTTACTCATGGTCTGAGATCAGACAGCCGTGCTCTCCTCAGCTAACCTTGAGCAGTGTGGTAATGCAGGTGGGCTCTCTGCCTTCTTTCCTGTTCAAAAATCTCCACTCAGAGATGCTTTTTTTTCCTGTGAGAAAAGATGAAGTTTGGTCTTTGTCAGACAGAAGTCCATCAAATATTTTAGCTAGACATACGCACACACTCACAGGCACGTTACCATTTTTCTGGTTGCGCACAAGTAGGAAAGCTTGCTGTGAGGGTAACTGATAAACCCATTCTTCCTCTCTCTAGCAGCCCCAGCCAAACTGTGAAGACCTGAGACTAGTCTGGAAGCAGGAGTATTTACTTCTAAATAATTTGTAGGTGTGTTTTCAGAGCAGTAAAGTAATATCATTATTACACTCAGTCTAATGTTTTTAATATTCTTCTGTTGCCTCCAATGAAATGCACTCAGCAG
>NW_008237885.1:687060-727627 GCF_000691975.1 Corvus brachyrhynchos | reverse complement strand
AGCAGGAAGCTCTTTCATTGAGATAGTGCATGATTGTTTGTGCCTACCTGCAGTGATAGATGGAGTGGAAAGTGTGGGAAGCTTTCTGTTAGAACTGCCAAGGTGCAATGGTCAGTGCAGGCTGGGTGGTGAACACTGGGGATGCTTTTGGTTTAATGAAGCTGGAGAACATGAAGTGAGTGTATTCAAATATACTTGCACTTGAGACTTAGTTTGGATGCCATTGCATCAGATCAAAAGTGTTCTATTTAGAAAAAAAATTTCTTTTTTTCCTTCCTTCTTAGTATCCTTTTGGCATTTTACTATGAATTACTTTAGTTACTGCAAGGTTATGGTGAATGCTTAAAAAAATGAGTACTTTTATCTGCAACTGTTCTTGACGTGTTTTTTGACAGTATTCATGAGGCTAATATTTGCTACAACAAATATTAACAAACAGTTAATAACTTGTTGCTGGCATAGGTCTGTCAGAGGCACTGGGAGTACGTTGGGTAAAAACCTGTTCAGCAAGTTCTTGGAGAAGTGAGCTCGGCTCTTCCCTTCAGACTTTCAAAACCAGCCAGCATTCTAGGGTTCAGTCATTGTGTCCTGCATGACCAGGGTGACAGTGCTGCTGTGGTGGCACATACATCCTGTGCTTTCCCTAGAAAAATGTCATCACTTTAATTTCTCTGGTGTAAGCCTCACTACCGGGTATTTACTTTTCACAGTTCATATTAGAGAATGTTAGATAAACCACCTTTGGAAAGATGCTTTGTGCTTCAAGTTATGGCTGAAAACCAGTTATTACCCTGGGTGGAAAAAGCCTATCTATTTATTTTTCAGTATCCCAGTGAAACAGAGACCAGACTGCATTATGATGCATTTGGGAGCAGGTGGGATTGAGCAGCCGCCCACTCTCAAGTAGGCTGTGGGTATGGGCACTGCCTGGAGGTGCCAGGATGTGGGCTTGGGCTCAGGCTCAGGTTTGGGCCAGGTCAGCTGGTCCGCCCACCTGTAATGGTTGTCTTTTCTTCACTTGGTTACTACTGTTTTATTTTATTCTTACTATTTACTGGGCTGAAAGGGAAGGGGCCAGTCTGTAGGTTGAATGCAAGGCCAGTTCTCCAGGATGTGATTGGTCTCTTGTAACAGCGGGGTTTGTGTAATTTAGTGGGTTATTATCTGTTCTGAAGTGAGTATAGACCTGTGTTTCAGGGCCTCTTGAGTTAAAATAGCTGCATTTGTCCAAGGAACAAAAATATTTGATTTCAGTGATTGGCCTTTTTATACAGAGACTCTTTTTTGCAGAAGACTTGCTGGTGAACTGCAATTTATAATATTTTCTGCAGGTGTGGGTTTAATGGATGGGCTGATGAAAAGAATCCTTACAATCAGCAGAGTGGTGGCTCTGGGAGCTAATATTGGGCTAGAACATCTGGTCTTTGTAGAGGGAAGGCTTTCAGTGTGTTTGATTCCTCCAAATTACTTGCCAGCTCTGCCAGCGTAGCACAGACAGGCTGGGAGCAGCCTCAGTGCCTCCCAGCAGGAAGCTTGGGATAAGCCCATATGAAGTCAGAGCCCATCTGAAGTATGAGCCTGTTGCATATCAAGCAGTGTCCAGCAAACCCTCGGTCCTTGGTGTTTTGTATGACAGGTCTGCTGCTGAATGTCCTGGTTTCGCTGCGTTGTACACAGATGTGCACTGCCTGACATGGCTTGAAGGGCCTTGGGATAAAATAAAAAATCACAGTAGAAATTAGCCTTGGTAGACATAAGAAAATTATTTCCCAAGTCCCCCTCTTCTACATCTTCTATTTCATGGTACTTTTCCCTCAAAAAATAAAAATGCACTGAAGATGGATTCAGAGCTGCCATCCATGGATTGATGGATATATTCTTTAGCTTTAAAACTAGTGTAATTATTGTCAACTGCCCTGTGGGTGTGGTTGTAATAGCCACTGATTTTGTAAACAGTTTTGACAGTGTTATTTGCTGAATAATTAGTTAGCATAATAATTTTTCTGCCAATTAAAAGCATCTTTGTAACCCTAGGCTTTGTTTTCCTCTTACAGCAAAGAGCTCCAGGGAAAGTTTTGCATGATGCTGTTTGCAACCACCTGAACCTTGTAGAAGGCGACTATTTTGGCCTTGAATTTCCAGATCATAAAAAGATGATGGTATGTAAAAGGATTAATGTTCAGCTGGTTTTCATCTGTATGCACCCACTATTCTCTCCTTCTGCTCCTTACTTGTAAGATATATTTAATCCTCAGTCTTCAAAAGGGAAAGGATTTTAAAAAAAAATAAATGTTCTTGCCTATTGGAGTTGAAGAAATGTTTTTAAGACCTGATTGTTCCTGTCAGATTTCATCTGCACTGAAAGTAATGGCTAATTCAGACACAAGATGGGAAAGCATTTTGTTTTTCAAAGTTGCTGTACAGAATTCAAAGGCAGAGCCTCAACTCTTGGTTTTATAGTCCTGATTGATTTGGAGTTCAGAAATAAATTTTCTCTGCTGATAGAGAAGTTGCAATGGTTGTGATAGAGTTCATGAAAAACATTATGGGCAAGAAAAGGGATAGATAAAATGTAACAAGGTTAATAAAAAGGAAAGCAAATCCAAGAACCCCCAAAAACCGATGGAAGTCCTTTCTGGGGAGCTGTGTGGCACAGGCAGGTGTCCTGGTCCTGACACTCGGGAATCTGAGATCAGCTGCTGGCAACATTCAGGCACTGCCCTACCAGTATCATGTAGCAGAGAAAGCCATAGGCTAACAACTTCTTAGTCTTTCTTCTTAGTGACTTTCTTTTTGAAGTTTATTTTATTTTACTTATCGTGTAACCTACTGGCATGTGTGCCAGTTACCTGGACTGCTTTGCCAGTACATTCTGATATACATTGGATTTCATGCCTGTTAGGTGAATTTTGCACCAGTAGCCTGGATGACCTAAATGAGATGACTTTGGACAACTGTTAAAAAAAAAAAATCTGTGTTCTTTCCATTGAGCTAAAATATGCATAAGGAACAATATTTCTTAATGAAATGAACAGTAGGAATGTCTTGTCTGTCATGCCTTAGTACAGGCACAGACATTAGACAATAGACATTAAAACTGAATGCTAGTGGTCATAGTGTTCTAGGCTAACTATAATTAAATAGGAAATTTTTTTTTAAATGGATGTTAGTCTTTAGAAGGGATCTACTTCACAGTGTGCTCCTGGAATTACATAAAACACAGCTCACTAAAAGGGTTAGTATTCTGCCAGATACCCTTGGCTAGTGCTCGAGGTAACTTGAGAGCTTAATGTAACTTTCCTAAACAGTGCAACTGTACAGTACCATTGCAGCAGAGGGTCCAGGTAGCCATGTTAATAATGACATTCTGGCATTACTGGTGTATGTATGTAAAACTGAAACAAATCCTAACATCTTTTGTACATAAAGTTGCTTTTTAGTGTTCTAGAAAATAGAGAAGGTCATTTGATCAACCTTCTCTACTTCACAGGTCATTAAGCTTTAAATAGATGACTGACTGAGTTTTGCTCAGAGACCTGAAGTAAACTAACAGTTTTCAGTCTTGTGAAAACAAAGTGGTTTATTTGCTTGAGGCAGAACACAGGAGAGATTGAGGTGCTGCCACCGCCTGAAGCCCTCACAGTGGCAGGAATTGACTGGCTGGAAATATGTCCAAACAATCACAGTGGGGGATGCAGGGCTCTGATGAAGAGGAAGGTGATGAAAACCCCCTAAGCCCTGTGCCAGTTTGACCTGAAGGAAAATGCCTCCATGCACTGAGCATTAACTCAGCTGGCCCCTACTCTTGCAAAAGGGAGTACTAGCCAAATATCTGAGAGCACCAGTCCATGTTTTTGCTGGTTGTTCCAGTCTCTGCTTCTGAAGAATGAGGGGCTCCACAAACCTTGCCCATATCTAGTCATCTGTGCCCCAAGAAGGGTGAAATTCAGTGGAATTAATGCCTTCAACCACCTGAAAGCAACTCACAGAAACCGAAGCAGAAGATTTGATTATGAATTGTTGTTTCAATGTGGAGCAGCACTCTGAGAGTGTTATTTACACTTAAATTATTGTAACCAGTTTATATGATGCATTGAGGTGAATGTTCCCATGGGATTTAAAATTTTCTGAGCTTCATAAGGGCCATAATGTAGAACTCAAGCATTGTGCAAGTAAAAAACCTTGCAGTTAATGGTATGTCTGAGAAATAAAATACTCATGCATATTTTATGTTCATATCATCTGAAGAGAATGAGTTGCTTTTGCAGTGTAGAGTGCAATGTAAAAGGAAAAATAAATATTTAGAGCATATTTGTTTGGATGTAATCATATGTATGTGAAGTCATATATTCACAATTTGGCTGTGTTTATTTCAACATGCAAGGCTCCAGACCTCATATCTGACATATTGACAGTCAGGTTTCCTGGCAGCTGTGTACATTCAAGCATGCCATGCTTGGAGCAAACAAGATCTGTATGGGAGATGATTGTGGAGGGTCTGAGTGCTCCACTTCCTGCTGGGACAAGGAGAAAAACAAGGCACTGTCGCCAAGCCTGGGGTTTCACAGAGTTTCATCACACTTGATGTCTGCCCCAATTCTCCAGCTGCTGAAATCTGGTCACCATCGTGGAATGCCAGCCTTTGTTTAACAAATAAAAAGTCTAGCCTTGTAGTTCTGGAGAAAATGAAGAACATTAATCTTAATTAAGACTTAATTAAGTTTTCCTTTCCAGTTTATAAACCAGTCTCAGACTGATGGTGTTTAGATACAGTGTGGGAGCTGCATGATGCAGAAGTTTTGATTGCTTGGGTTTGATGATAGTTGGTGACATTGTTGTTTTGACCCACCTTTCTCACTACATGCATTCAGTACACAGATTTGCAGTATCCAGCAGTCTGTTCAAGGATGTTATAACTTGCTTGTAGGATGGCTGGGAAAGTAGAGAAAGGAATGGTGCACTTGTGTGCTCATGCTGTTACCATAAACCACCTCTGGGGAGAAGAGACATTTCTTTCTCTCTTTTTTTTTTTTTTTTTTTTTTGGCATCAAGTAAAACACGTTATTCTCATAATCTTGTAAATTGGCTGTTTCATATTCAAGATGTCTTTTTTCTCTCCCATTAAACTTGGCAAAGCCCCTGACCTTTGTTGCAGATTATGTACACGCGAACTTCCAGGAACAAAAGTTTTGAGTTATTCAAGTGTCAAAGTGTGTCAGGACCAGTTTAATGTGATAAAAACTGTATTGCTGTTCCTGGATAACCAAATTTCTTTAACCTCCTAAAAAAAGAAAAAGACTTTTCTAGACTGAGAAATGTAAGAAGAATTCAACTGAGTAACATTAGTGTATGAGAAAGGGCAGGGCCATGAGGTGTCTGCTAATTGGAATTACTCATATTAGCAACGATAAAAATGGCGCATGGCATTGGAGCAGTTAACAGCAGTGACACAGGCCTGCTCCTGTCTGGCTTCTCAGGTGATTTTAGGGAATGGATATTTTGAGTATGTTTCAGTCTCTGCATAATCTAAAATTATTAAAGGTCGAAGAAGTAATAATTTTAATACATACTCTTTTTCTAGAGGAGGACTCCGTTAATTTGGCTTTTAATGTCTTTAACCTTTGTGGTGGTTGTAGGGTGTTCTTCCACAAATTCCAGATGTCTTCAAGGGAGGCCCTGTGCAATTTAGTGAGATAACAAAATATAAATCATGGGCATGGGTAGTTACCAGTTGAGGACTACGACCTGTCTCCAGGCCCTGTGACTCATCTGGCTTTTACCTTCTGCGTGATTGTCCCTTGGCTTTCTGTAACGTTTTGCCCCAGCCTTTCTGACTTGAAACTGCAGGCTGGGGGGATAGGTTCTCAAAACTGTATTTCCCCCCACTGTGTCGCTTTTGAAAGCTGAAAGAGCCACACACTGTCCTAGAAAATGGGTTGTCAAGTGAACTACCACCTTGTGCTGTTGTCTGCTTTACACCTGTCATCTGAACAGCCATTCCTTCTGCAGGTGGTGGGAGGGAGGCTGCTTTATCTCCATGGAGCTCAGCAATGGAGCTCCGCATTTATGCCCAGACCGCACACTGGGATTCCTATTAGGTCCCCCATACCAGGAGGCTGCTGCCATCTCATTTCTCCATTTGTCCAGCATTCCCAGCCTCAAAGGCACGGAAAACCTCCATTCACTTCCCTTTCTCAAGATTAATCAGGGTTTGGAACTCAATGACTATGTAAGACTGTCTTTTCCTAAACTCCTCATTTCAGCTGTTCTTTCCACAAAATTAATGGTTCCTGACCACATGTTCTGTGATTGTTGGTGTCTGAGACAAGTGAGGGGGAGATTTCCTCACTGTTTCCCAGCTCCCTGAATCTCTACTGCTTTGAAAGCTGTGCCCATTAACAGTGCTGTTTCCTGAGCATCTCCCAGAATTTCGGGGAGAAAACCCACCATGTATAATTAAGGAAAGCATAATGACCACACTGGAAAAAATAAGTAAGTAACTGATAATCTAGGTATTGCAATTAAAAATGCTTCTCTGGAAGTTTGTCTAGAGATGATAACACCACCTTCTTTTGTTTTCAGGTGTGGCTCGATCTTTTGAAGCCTGTTATGAAACAGATTAGAAGTAAGTACTTCCTTGTTGACATTTCGTTGCTCAGTCTGAGAGTACTTGAATAAATTAGGACTCTGTCGGTTGCAATCTTTATGTTCTCAACCTTCTGCACTAAATTTTGTTGGAATTATTTTTTTGTTTCCAGCCTATCCTTAAAAGATGCACCTGTGAAGTTATGTCACAGGAGCATATGAACGGGCTGACCCCGCCCCATAGGAGGCTGGGGTTTAGTCAGTCACTAGAAGAGGCACTAGTGGCAATGGAGGGAACAATTTTGTAGAGAAAAAGAGGGCAGTAAAAGAAGGACTAAAGGAACATACATTGCTGACTGGTAGTAGCAGGAATCAGAATGGAAGAAAAAGAACAGGAAAACTTTATTACTGGAAAGGAGCTAGCAGATGTATTACAATTGTGTGGGACATTGCTGCAGAACCTGGGACTGTTGGAGACCAAGAGAAGGAAACAGTTGGGATATGGGAAGTTACAGTGGGTGGTGGGAAAGAACAGGAAATTGTAAATAGCCACCAGCTCTGGAAAGAGTAGAAGTGAACAGGAAAGGTTCTGGTTATTTTGTTTCTCTGTCAAATATCACCCAAGTTCTTAATTCATTGAGCTTTGCCATTGAGATTCAGTTTTTCTAGGTGCTTTTCTGGTCATATTAGTCTGAGTGTGTGCTCTGGCACCTCTCCCTCTCACAAGACAGGGACGCAATGGTCCTTTTGTCACTGGTCATACTTGTAAGAGTTGGAATGAATGTGCTGTTCTTAAAACAGAAATAGTAATTTGCTAGTCAACTTAAAAAAGTGGAGTGTATTTTAGCTCTCTCCTGTTCTGAAACAAGGAGAGTAGATACACATATATTTTATTGGATCAACTGATGTAATTACTAAAAACGTACTTGGTTTTAGCAGAATAGCCCTTGACCAAGTTATTGTTCTCTTTTATTGTGTGTGAATTTTATTGGGCAGTTTCCAAATATCCTGCATACCAACAAAGGACAAGAGGTTAGCATGTCAGTATGCACTTCAGGTTACACGAATCATCCCTTGGACATCATTGTGCATATTTGGCCAGCATGTTATTGATGTTTGTTAACTTCCTGTGACATTTTCCCTAGGACCGAAGCATGTTGTTGTAAAATTTGTGGTAAAATTCTTCCCACCTGACCATGCTCAGCTGCAGGAGGAACTGACAAGGTTAGTAGCTGCATGACTATTTCTTCTTGTTAAATCTCTGATGGACAGAGGGGAGAGAACATTGAATTTGAGATGACTGGGTGAGGATTAATGACTGCCTCTTACTTTTAGCTTGGTATTATTTGTCCCAGCCTTGAATGCACCTGAAAAAATGGGCCCTAAGATTCAGCTGCAGTCTGTGCTGAGAGGTTCTGCAAAGTCCAGGAGTCTTTTGCCTCCTTGGACATGGAGTCCTGGGAGAGCTTTACTAATCCCAAGAGAGGTCAGTTTGGCAACAGAGTTCTCTGTTTGGCATGATCAAGTCATGTATTGGCACCCTGGGGTACCCCTCTGCCAAGGGACATGTGTGACTCTGCACCCTCATTTGGGGGAGAGCTGTTTTCTGTGAATTGCCAATTTGCAGCAGCATTGGACCCTGTCTGTATAGCCAACACAAGTGCCAAAGGTTTGCACAGGTGGAAGTGTGACTTTGGAAATGGAAAAATGCAAAGGAGAAGGAATAAAATGAAAAATAAGAATGTAGAGAAAGACACGTACATATGCGGACAGAGTACCTTAAATACTAATGCTTAAATGCTTTTCAGTACATTTCAAAAACTTCATTTAAGCTTTGAATTTCCCACTGTATTGGCACAAAGAGTCCTATTTTTCTGTGAGTAAATATGTGTATGAGAGACCTGTTAAGGTTCTTTCTCACTATCAGGTCCTTCCTTTATGGTCAGAAGCATTGTTTTGTCTTTTCACTCTTTTTCTGGTCTACAGTATCACTAGTTCTTAATTACATGTTTCTGTTCAGATTCAGAATTTTCACTATTAGTTTTTATTTTCAATCTTCTCACAAGACAAAGTCCTCTTTTGCAAAGAGCTCTGGTGTCCTTATGACTTGTATTATAAAGAACAAGTCCACTTCTGTGATGTTCTGTTTATCTTTGTCATGTTTTATTTTGGTAATAGAGCATTGGAATAAAAAAAAATATATTGATATCTCTTGATGGCCTAGAAAGAGAAAAGTAGAAATGTAGGGTAGGAAGAAGGAGTATTTACTTGGTAAAGACTAAAGAATAAAAGAGAGAGTAAAAAGAATAAAGGGATGAATGAAAACTCAAAATGTGATGTTATTAATGAAACATTCCTGTTTCTGAATAGATATTCTGCATATCAGTTTCTTAGTATGTGAACTGTAAATTAATTTTTGGTGATCTCTCTCTGTATCTGGAGATGTGTCTGTTAATCCTAATGACTTTTTATGGTTAGATTTTAAATATGTATGCTAAGGGACTTGATATATACACAGCAATGTGTAGGATGTGAAAGCATATACACGGGGAACTGCTTCATCACTTGAAGAAGAGACTGTAAGATTTTTGTGCTGTGTTCCTCTACCAGGGTGAATTTTGTAGGGGTAGACAGATGTCTGCAGGTTTCAAAAGGACATTATGTAGATCTGCTGTATTATTTCAGTTTGTACATACGTGGTACTTTTCCATACTCCTCAAATCAGCTTGCCCTTTTCATTTAGTGTACCTACATCTTCTCATTCAGAAACTCACTGTTCAAATGAGAGCTTTTCTCTAAACCTATAAAAATCTGGTCTTACTAAAATTATTGAGATCCTTGTATGAGTTCTCCAGAGGAGCTGCAGCCTTTGGAAGGCTTGTTAAGGTGTGTCTCACCACTTCAGGTTTCAGACCAGCTGTAGGAGAAATAAATGCCCATTGCTAGCTTTTTTGGTTTTTTTGGAGGGAAGAATTGGATACAGAGTGGAACTAAGCCATTTCAATTTCTGTTGAAGCTAAAAGAAATTTAAATTTTGAAATAATGTCTTGGACTTCTGTTGTCTCAGCATTTAAACTGGCAATGTAGAATTGCCCTGCATGGCTGAAATGGTTTGGAGGCAATGTTAGAAAGGGCTGGTACATGGACAGTGCAGATATTAGGGCCACAAAGGTATCAGAGCTAGCTAGCTAGCTAGAGTTGTTTGATCAAGATTTTGGGCCTCATTCCCAAGTGAGAGCCAAGGTGGAAGTTTAGAGTTTACTTTGTATTCTACAAGAACCAACTGAGAACTCTAAATCACTGGTTTATCTGTCATTTCTTCATGGTTAGAAGCAGCTGCATTATCTCTTGCCGAGGACTTAATAGCTGTCACATTTGCTAGCACTGTCTCATCTTGTTGCTCTGGTTCCAAGGGAGGGAGGGAGGAAGAGAGAAAAAGAGAGTTATCTTGGTTTTTCAAAGCAGCCACCATGTACAGCTCTAATGGCAGTAATACAGTATCTGTTGGGGTTTATTTAGCCTCTAAACTTAGGTAATTCAGATCACTTCTGTAGATTCCAAAAAGTGAAGGGAACGTGCAGTCAAAGCCAGAGCTGGTATCTTTCCCTCTTTCTTTGTGTAACTCTTTGTTCACTTTTGTTTTGCAGGTACCTATTTGCACTGCAAGTGAAGCAGGACCTGGCACAGGGAAGGCTAACATGTAATGATACCAGCACTGCCCTCCTAATCTCACATATAGTACAGTGTAAGTTCTCTTTTTTCTTCTTTCCAGACCGATAAACAGGATGATTGGCTGGACATGCTTTGCAGGGTTACCTGTTAGTAGCTGCTGTAGGGACAGTTTTAAGCCATATGGATAATTTATTGTACTTCTGTATAATGGTGTTCAAATACAGATAATTTACTGTTTCAGATAAAGAAGAGTTTCTGGTCTCTGGATTTGAATTTTCAAAGCATTTGATGGGCTGCCAAAGATGATTTAAAAAGTAGACTTTGCAGGCAGTGGCAGACATTGAATTCTGCTGAAATCCCATTTTATTATACTTTGCATCATATCAGCAGGGTATTCAAATTCCTGGAGATCTGTATGCTGTCTAGAGAATGTAGTAAATAAACATGCTTAGAATGCCAGACTAAATCACAGTCCTAAGAGGAAACTGATAGGGAAGAAAAGAAAACAATCGATTTTAAACCCCACCCCCTTTTTTTTTTAATTGCAAAGTATGCATAATAACACTGTCCAGCAGAATCATACATTAATTCTGTTCATGACATCAAAGCTTCTTTTAGCTTCCGCATCACTTGAAAGACAGTATATGTTTTCCCTTTCAAAACTTTATGGATACTCATCTTGAGAATAACATTAGGAAAAACCACTTAGCAGCAAGTATAATGGTTGTAATAGATGTTGTTTTGAATGATCTTTGTACAATTCAGTATTGTGTACTTCCACTGTAATGCTGTTGTATGGAAATTACAGTCAAAGGCATTTGGAAGCTCTTTGGACGTGAACAGATAAATCTCAAGATCCTTTGTCATAGTCTGTTAGAGTGTTAGGGCGGTTTCTCATCAACTGCTGTTGGAAAGGCAGGTATTTTGTGGTACTGTTTGCTATGGTCATTATTGACCAGAGTGACTGAGTAGCAGTAAGAAGCTGTGAAATTCTGTAGTCCTCATACCATTTTAAAATTGAGTATTTTGGCAGCACAGACTTAAAAAAAAAGAAATCCTTGCCTAGTGAGATTTTTGTCTCTTAGTTTTTCCCGTTACAGTGTCCAGCAATCCAGCTGTATTTCTTTTCTTGGTTAAGCTAGTTCTGACTTTCTTTCATCTCAGGCAATAAAAAAAATCTTGATCATTTGGGGAAATTGAGTCTCATTTGCTAAACTGCATTCCAGGAGGCTGAGTTTTCCTACTAAATGTCTGTGCACCAGAGAAAATTGTTGAGGAGTGCATGTGTCTCTCTTCATTTGAGGTATTGCTTTCTGATCATATTCTCTTGAGCACTTATACTTTCTATGCATTGTTTTCCTTATTATCTCTGCTTGGATCCTATTTCATGTCTTACTTGGACCTTTTTAATTACTGAAGTTCTTCACTGAGCTGTCTTCAGCTCGGGAGTCCAAACGGTTCAGAGTGCAACTGCTAGCTTGTTTTCCTAATGCAACAGCATAAGAGGATAAAATATAGGATGTCCTTTCACCTTTACAAGGTATCTGTGTCCCTCTGCTCCACAGTTAAACTCAAATTTAATTCCATGGATTTTCAAAATTCCTCCATTACACACCTGTGCAGGCTGGTGAGAAGCACTCATTTCCAAGGTGTGCAGAGTGGCAAATTATCACCATTGCTCTTGTGCTAATGAGATGCGTTACATTGTTGGATTATATAATTTTCTGCGGTTTGCTTGAAGTGATCATGGTGCATTTGAAATTTCTGTCCATTTCACTTGTGACCTTGAGGTGCAGAGTGATTCTGAACTGGGATTTTAGGGCTCAAGTAGTACTCTCCTTAAGTGGTAAGCTAAGAGCAAGGTAAGCTACTTTTGTACTGAAAAACAGAATCTTTTCATTGTGTCAGAAGAGAGAGAAGAGCTTCATCATGCAGAAGTGAAACAGTGTTCACAGAATCTGAACTGCCATTTTGGGCAGAGGGAAGTTGTGCCTCATGGTGCACCTGAAGTGCTTCCCCTCCACGTCTCCTGACTGTAATCTGGCCTCTTTTTTTGCTGTTCATGATTTTCCCCCTCTCCCTTTCGTTGCATAGGAGTGTTTGCTAGAAACCTCTGCTAGAAGTTTGCAGTTGTCTTTTTTATTTGTCTGTCTTGTATCTCATGAACGTTTTTCTGTGAAAATTTTCTCTGGCAAGAGTCTATAGCTATATCTTACCTGCATGGCTGTCTTTATTTATTTCGTCCCTAGCTTATTTTTCAGTAGTAAAAAAAATATGTATTTGTCTGCAATAAAAATCAAAGTAAACAGATGATAAGAGTGATGGTGTCAAAGGGGAAAGATTGAGAATGCAGGTTAGTTATTGTATGTCTTACTAATGCTGTGCCAATGAGCAGTTTCCATGGGGAATACCTTATTCCAGGAGGCCCATATATTATGTATACAAGCTTATGTCAATGCTGTATACTGTTACTTATCATAAAATCATAATATGACAGCAAATAGGTTTCTGCTAAATTAGCGTGTATATTACAGAATGAAATTTATATTTGAAACACTCAAAAATACCTTAAAAGCATTGTAAAAAGTGTTAGAAGTGAGAGGACACTTGGGTACTGCAAACGATGCAGTACAGTGAGTGTGTGATGTATGAAGATGGACTGACCATGAGCTAGCGTGTGCCCAGGTGGCCAAGAAGGCCAATGTCATCCTGGCCTCTATCAAGAATAGTGTGGCCAGCGTCAGTGTCACCAGGGCAGTGATTTTGTGTCCCCCTGTACTCCGCACTGGTGAGGCCCCACCTCAAATCCTGTTGCAGTTTTGTGTCCCTCAGAAAGACACTGAGGTGCTGGATTGTGTCCAGAGAAGGTCAAGGAAGATGGGGAAGGTTCTGGAGCACAAGTCTTATTAGGAGCAGCTGAGGGAGCTGAGATTGTTTAGGCTGGAGAAAAGGAGGATTGGGTGGGCCTTATTGCTCTCTACAATTGCCTGAAAGGAGGGTGTAGCCAGGTGGGGGTTGGCCTCTTCTCCCAGGTAACTAGTGATAAGACAATAGGAAATGGCCTCAAGTTGTACCAGAGAAGGTTTAGATTGGATACTAGGAGAAATTTCTTCATGGAAAGAAGAAATTCAAGCATTGGAACAGGTTTCCCCAGGAAGTGGTGGAGTCACCATCACTGGAGGTATTTAAAATAAATGTAAATGTGGCACTTGGGGACATGGTTACAGGTGGACTTGGCAGTGCTGGCTTAGCAGTTGGACTCAATCATCTTAGAGGTCTTTTCCAAATGAAGCAGTTCTATGATTCCGTGGTAAGAGGAAAAGAGCTGAAATACAAAGCGTTAGACATACCAGAAATGCTACTACAGACAGAATACAGCATGATGTAATGCACTTGCAAGGTAAGTGATGGAGAAAAACCATCAGCAGTATAAATAAGTCTTTGGTTAAATCACATGAAAAGATTTTAAAGAATAGTTACATGTGAGGCTGACAATATTTACAATATAACTTCCTCTCATTCTCAACGGAGTGCTACTAGAAAGTCATTTAAGGTGGAAAAGGAGGGTAAGGAGGGAAGTAAAAGCTTGTTGAGTATGAGGTCAGAGAGAACAAATTCAGCAGTAACTTAAAATTAGACAATTTTGATAATGGGTAATGGATTAGCAGTCGAAAAATGCTGAGAACATTTTAGAAATCATGTAGAGGTGGAGAAAGAGTCTTCTGTACTGTTGACTCTGAAAAAAGCCCTGCAGGAGGTGTGTTAAGCTCATCTGTGTACACAGACATAGGGGTTTTGAACTGCATTTTGAAGAATCCAGGCCCATATTATTTGAGGTGTTGCAAACTTAGGTGGGTTTATGGCTTCAATAAAGAACAGAAACTTGCCTTTTATTTGAGTTAGGATTAAAAACAGACCCTGAAGATTTGTGAGTCTGGGATGAGTAAAATTGGAAGGAGAGAGCTGTTTCTGAGATGGGGATAAACAGGACAATTTTAAAAAAGGAAATTCTCAAAGGTTCTGTAGTATTTCTACCGTTTTAAGGAATGATTGAGAACAGATGGGGTGAATGAGGGGGTGGAAATCAGAGAGTCTCAGCTTTCAGCTCTTTTCCACCTCTGACCTTCAAAGCAAAAAAATGTCATCATGTGCCTGCAGGCAGTTTGGGTCAAAAAAGCTACTGCTCTGTCACTTAGATGCTTTGGTTCCTCATTTTCAGTGCCTACACAAGGCTGTTGCTTTCCCTCTGCATTTAAGGTACATCTGATCCCAGTTTGCAGAAATACAGCGTTTTAAATGTGCTCTAAAACCTTTCCTCTTTCTGAACATACTTAGTTTGAACAGAACTGGATTAACGGTTCATTTACATGGGCGGAACTGGGGTGAGGATGAAGCAGGTGTATCTGAGCTTGGGTCTGTCATATCCTCGGTCAACTGTGTAGCAACATGTCTGACTGCAACCTGCATTTAATTTGAGGGCACTGTATTTTAATTTCCCTGGCGTTGCCAAGGTAGCAGCCTTTGTTGCAGCGATGTTGCTATTACTCCATCAGGTTTGCAGGCAGAAGCTGCTATGCCTGTTCAGTGAAAAAACTAATAGCAAGACTCAGAGACATTCCAAGAATAGCAGGCAACAAGATAGTAATTTGGCACCCACAGATAGTTTGCCTGCCCCTCACCCTCACACCTGCCATAAAAAGGAAATTTCACTGAATGGGCTGCAAAATGGAAGGTGGGTGTGCCATACTGTTGCACACACAGTGTTGAATAACTGCAACAGATGGAAGCAGCTTTGAGGAGGAGGAAGACAGAATGTGTCTCATACTGCTGCAGAATTAGAGGAAGACAAATGTTTCATAATCCCATGAGGTGGATTACAAGCCTGTGTTCGAACAAGCAAACAGAACCATCTTCCTGACTTTCTCTCAGAGGTTACTGTGTGGGACATGGGTCTGGAGAGGAAGCTGGTGTTTGGCTGCTCCATGGAAAGGCAGCTGAGCACCATGAGAGAGTGTGAGAGAAATGGATGAGTTCTGCTCAGTTAGTGCTGCCCTCTGTGTTACCCCTGCCCTTATCCCCCACACAAGTAAAGGTAGCCCTGATGGCTTCATCTCTTCAGTTGACATCCAACAACTTACTTGGTTGTGGTAGATGGGAGAAATCCTTGGGCTTCTTCTCTCATGTTGAATACTAACACAGAAGAGAAGAGAGTAATGTGTGGAAGATAATGTAGTGGGAATCTGAATCATAAAACCATGACACAGGTTGCAAGGAACTACGTTTGCTTCTCTGCCCTCTTCCCAACTGTCCTGGTCTTTTGGATTGACCAGATTATTTAGATGCAATAAAGTGTTTTAATAGACTTCTCTTAATATTCTCCACAGCTGAGATTGGGGATTTTGATGAAACCATAGATCGTGAACACTTAGCGAAGAACAAGTATATACCTCATCAAGAAGCACTAGAAGACAAAATCATGGAATTTCACCGTAACCACATGTAAGACTTTTTTGGTTTTATTATTGGCCTTCTTTTTCTGCAGAGTTGTTCTAACTGTAAGTATATGCTAGATCTGAAGTACAAAAGAGGTCTGGACCTCTGAGTTTCTCAAACATTGCTTCTCAGAAACTGTTAAAGTCTATGAACTTTCTGAAGGTTACTCTTGCCTTTTTCCCATCGTCATAACAAGATGTTCAAAGCGCAATTGATTCGATATTCATTCAAGCATGCTGTTATTTTACAGTCTATTTCATACAAAATGCTTCACTGCTGATTTTGTGCATGCAGGTATGATTGCAAATCACGACTGATCAGTCAGGCACTTCTGACAGTAGTCTTTTGTTTTCAAGGACACAATGTTGCCTTTCAACCTTTCTGTGCTGTATTTTGAGATAGGTTGAAGAAGGGGTTTAGCGATAGTTTTAGGTAAAGCACAGAGTACTTGCAGAATTAGGGATTTGGGGGAGCAGAATTCAAGATGATAATGCAAATTGTATCCTAATGTCTGGAGGAAAGACCTGTACTAGGAAGAATATGAACAGAAGTACCAATAAGGCACAGAAAAGTATTTTTTAGCTGTTGAGAACACTTCAAGATGTGAACAGTTTCATTTTTGAGCTAGGTTGAATAATAGGTGAGTGGTAGTGATTTCTGCGGCAGTAATAATCAAAGCTTTGCGTAATTTCATCACAATTAATGTGGTGCTTATAGCTTCCCAAGATTTATGGTAAGGTTTTAATGCCTTCTGTTTTACTTCATTGTGGTATTACATTCCCTTTTACAATGAATAGCATCATTGCATGCTTCCAGTCATGATTTTTTTTTAGGAATATGGCATGTTTTCCAGTGGAAAAAACAAAGGGAGGTAGTAAATTCTGTTAGAGCTAATGGTTTGAAATCTAGCTGTATCAAGTGTCTCAGAACTGGAGCAGTCAAAATTTGTAATAGACTGTAAAATCTGTGTGTTCTTTGATATTTGTTTAGAGTAAGTTGTTGTTCTAGCTGGTACAAGTCTGGGGACGTAGCAAAAAACCATACAGATACTATACCTCTGACAGTTTTCAGTCTCTTTGATCAAATGTCTCTTTGTTCTCTGGAGGACCTCTTGATCTCTATTAAAAGGTGCGACAAGCTTGTGAGTGTTTTCTGTTTTCTTTCTCCAGGGGACAGACACCAGCAGAGTCTGATTTCCAGCTTTTGGAGATTGCCCGTCGGCTGGAGATGTACGGGATACGCTTGCATCCAGCCAAGGACAGGGAGGGGACAAAAATCAACCTGGCTGTTGCCAACACAGGCATTCTGGTGTTTCAGGTTAGAGCTGCTCGGGACATGATTCTGTACTTCATAAAGCAGAAGATTTCTGACAGCAGTAAGAATGCAGGAACTCAGCCATGTATGTCTACAAGTATTCAGTTGGGAAAAGGCAGGAACTTCTAAAATTTTTTCTAGGAATGATCTTAAACCTGTTGTAGCTGCATTAGGTCCTGCATTAGGTAGGGACTCCTACCTTATGTGAATGTGCAGTGTAGAACCCCATCTGCATCCACAATGTGCTGTTCAAGATGCAAACTGGGCCGTGGCTCACAGTTTGCAGGTTGGTTATGCTGGCTTCTCCTACATGTAGGAGCAGGTAGGTCTTGCAGGCATAGTGCGTATTAAATGGGTGAGAAGCAGAGACAAGTAAAACAACAGACATCTGGAATCCATGCAGAAGGATGAAGGCAGTAAATATAAGCTCTCTGTAGTGTTACTTTGTTAGAATTCTTACAATTTTCTTGACCAGCCTTGGCCATTGTACCTTTGCTAAATCCATGAATCTTACTTCCTTCCCTTAAAGATCCGAAGTGTTTTCCTTCTGTTTTTTTCCTGTCCTTTCCTACCCCAGTCAGTCTAGTAAATATTCATGAAGCATCGTTAGTAAATTTATCAAATTCTCATTCTGCTGTTCCCCTTAGATAAATAATAAATTGGGCTTTTACAATTGTGAAGCTACAGGTAGTCAGCTGGTGTCAACTGCTTTCACTTTAGATGCTTACCTCACTCTGTGTTAAAAACAGTCAGTAAGCTGTTCTTCAAAATATCCCTTTTTACAATTGTCTAAAAAGACTATTCATTTTAACATTTTGACTATAATCAAAATACTAGTATTTCCAGCCTTACAAAGTACTTTGAGTCCTTTCATAAAGAAAAGTAACAGCAACAAACAAGTCCAGAAATGTCTGACCCAAATGCTGTGAGATCAGAGTTTAAAATACCCAACCAACCAAAAAGAGGCAGCAAATTAAAAAGATCCCTGATCTTTTTAAGTGAGGTAGTAGTAGAACCCCAAAACTGAAGCATAGGTTGAAGCATGAGAACACTAGGATGTTGTTAGAAATGCACGTAACTCAAGCAATTGTATGTTCGGGCCCTTCCCTGAGAGAGGTATCTTTTCAGCTTTTTACTGGCTAGCGCTCGTAGTTCAATGCCTCAGAAAGCCTCGAGCAACCCAGAGAGGTAGCACGGGCAATCCAGCATTTCAGTAGCTCTAAAATCAGTACCTGTATCAGCTGCAAAGCTGATACCACCAGCAGAAGCAAAGAGGGAGAAATATAGCTCTCTGCTCGCCTAATTTCCCGCAGTTAGATGCTTTCAAAAAGAAACAGGCGACAAGAGACGCTCGCAGAAAGAGTTGCAAAGCCAGAGAGGATGGGCCCCGTCTTGTGCCCTTCTTTTATTGGGAGAAGGGGAAAGGGGCGGACTGGGGGCGGGCCCGGGGTGAGCAGCCAATCAGACTAAAGAGTCTAAAGAGTCTGAGTTACATTTGGCTTTGCCCGTGCTTGGAACAAAGGAGCTCAGAGCACGTGGCAAAGGCAAGTGTCTTGGGGAGGGGAGGGGAAGCTCAGAACAGGCAGCAACACTTCCCCTGCTCCCCCACAGCATTTTCATCAGCTGAATTAATGAATTGCCAAGACTTATAAATTAAGACTGTCTTCAAGGTGGAAGTATCTATCCACAGAAAGCAGCATGGACCTCAGAGTCCCAGCAGACAGCTGGGATCCTTCTGTAAAGGGTAGCTGCAGGTTGATGGCCTGAGGGTTGATTTGTCAAGGTCTGAAGTCATCTCTTCTTGACCTAATGTGTTTGGGACTTCCAAAACAGTTTTGTTTTGTTTTCAAAGTTTCTGAAAAGCTTGGAAATTTTACTGGGTCAAGCTCCAAGACTGAATACTGAAAAGGAAGTCGGGCCCTGACCTGCTGGAGTCTGCCCAGCAATTGGCGTCTGTCACTGGGCTTAGGGTGTCCTTCAACCACTTTATAGGTCAAGGGCTAAGTTCTTACTTTTATTTTGGTTATAACTGATAGAAATTGAAATATGAGGATCTCCTTAGAATGACCCCAATGAAAGTAAAGGTTCACTCACAAACGGCATAAGCTGTAGTCAGACTTATTTTAAAGTCTGCCATTTATTTAGAAATCAGTGTCAGTGCTGCTGATTATTTTAAGTAGATTAATTATGTGATTCTAAGACAGCTGGCTGACTTAGCAGAGATCATTACACTGTCATTACTCCTACAGCTGTCTGGTGATGGCGCCCAAATCAATGTGGTTTTCTGCATTTAGCAATCCTGTAGTAGTTCTCTGAAACTTCTGTGCTGTGCTCTAGGAATACTTGTATTGAAGTCTTCATTGAACAAACTGCTGTAAGCAATATTTTAAAATAACACCCCCATTACCTGCTGACATAGATTAAGAATGAAACTTCTGAAGGGTAGGGGCTAATGATGTAGTGGCAGGGAGTTGGAGTATTATGAAAATAATTTCCTTCTTGCTGTTTGCTTATGGTGTTGGTTGCTTTTTCCCAGAAAACCATTTTGTGGCTCTTCAGAGATAAATAATTTGTTTAGATTGCTTTTGCTTCTGGTACTCCCTATGAAAGGTCAAAACACACACAGTATTTTGTACTTCCAATACAAAACTTGTAGTTTTCCACAGTTAAGCAATATTTAAAGGGATATTTGTTTTGCGCTGCAGACACACAAAGAGGGAGGAAATCTACTTCATCAAAGTGAGGTGACATGTCTGCATTCTTTGTCACTGGTGGAAATAGAGTGAGGCACCGTTGGAAGGTGATTTAGTCCACAGAAAATCTTGAATCTGCATAGTGGCACAAGATAGCAGAATCTGGTGCACTCTGTCTTGTGATACTGGGTTGGATATTTTCACAGTAACTCACTATACCTAGTCCTGTATTGCAAGAGTTTAACCATAAGTGCCTGCCTTCAGTCATAGCACCAGATGTTTATGGTTTGCATTACCAGAGGAAGAATTATAAGAAGTACCATCATTTCAAGTTAAGTGAACAGATGATTAATTTATGACAAGCTTTCTTTAGTGGTTTAGATTTTTCCATTCAGATCTGAAATTATTAAACCCAGCTGGCTTTGTTCTCTGTAGGGTCACACCAAGATCAATGCCTTCAACTGGGCTAAGGTTCGAAAGCTGAGCTTCAAGAGGAAACGTTTTCTTATCAAACTACGGCCTGATGTGAATGTAAGTCCTTGTTAGGAATTGATGAAGTTGACAAAAGGTTATTTGGTAAATTTCTACTCACAGATTGCACGTGGTTTTTATCACCTCATGAATACTTTAATTGCGTATGTTCACTGTTGGTACTGTGCACATCAACCTGGCATCTCTGGTGAGCAGTCCTAGCAAAGGACATGTAAACTGAATCAATCATAATAGAATGTCCCAGAGTCATCTTCTGGTTGTGACTTTGGTACTCTATCAATTCTTAAGGTATAGCATGTAAACAACTTCTTCTCATTAACATTCAAACCACTGCTTTATCTCTGTCTTATTTGTCAGTGAAAGGAAGTTTGAGCAATAGCTTTGATACTGACAGGCAGACTGGTGATGTCTCAAAGTTGGAAGGATAGGGCCTGTTAAGCCTGAAAGCCAGTAAGTTGGGAAGAAGCTTTTTTTTAGCGTAGCGCCTGATTTGTCAATGCATTTCTCTAATCTATGTTGCTTACTAGCTTACGTTGCAAATGCTATCCCAATTTTCAGAGTTCATTCCAGGACACCCTGGAATTCCTTATGGCCAGTCGAGATTTTTGCAAGTCTTTCTGGAAGATCTGTGTGGAGCATCATGCCTTTTTCAGGCTTTTTGAGGAACCTAAACCAAAGCCTAAACCTGTTCTTTTTTCTAGAGGTTCTTCATTTAGGTTCAGGTAAGACATGCATTTTTTCTACCTTTGTTGCCTCTCCATTTCAAAATCACATCCATAATGGTCTAGGATTAAACCTGTTATTTTCAGCTCACCTTCTTTACATTGTAGTTTGCTCCTTTATATTTTCCATTCCATCTTCTCAGCCAAAACACTGCAAAGAACGCTCTAGGGAAAAACCCTTCATTAATTTTGTACTAGCTGTTGCAAAGTAGCTTTTTGGAGGTAAGGTATAAAGTATATAGGGTCCAGATGGTTTTGCGTAAGAAAATTCACCTGTGTCCTAACCAACACTAGCTAGTAATTTTTTGGGACTCTTTGAATCCTCTGCTCCTAGGATGGGGTCTTTCCTATGTATCAGAGTAGAGATTTGTATTTTTGTTGTATGTCCCTGTGGTAAAACCCATCTCTATGCAGTTAAAAGCAACAAATTGTCTTTATGCTGAGACATTTATGCTTGCAAAGGATTTATGGGAGATGACCACCTCTGCTAAGACCAGCTCTATCTGCAGGATTCTTAGAACTGTAGGAAAGCTTTCAATAATTGGGTTACTGTGTTGGGTGTTTTTTTTCCTTACACTGGCAGAAGCATCATTGTATATATTGCATTGTGTATGCCAGGGGGAAATCCTTTTATTCATACAGTTTATTTTGTTTGTGAAGCTGATACAAGCTGTACAGCCATAAATGCTCTTTGCTGAAATGAATGATGCACTCTAGATGCCTTGTGCAAGAACACAGTGTATATATAGCCATTGTACCTCTCTTCCCACTTAGTTTGCTGCCTGCAAAGTAAATTAATTAAGATGGAAGGACCTATTTTGGGTAAACAAGATATATAACTTGTTACGTTTCTGCCTCAGTATATAGAAAACTGTAGGTGCATTCAACTTCCCTCAGGCTTTGGAAAGCAGGTTTTAGCCACATCCTCTACTCGCTGTGAACTGTTACTACATTCAGGAACTTCTTCAGGCCCTGAAAGCCTCTAATGAATTGGAAGAATTTGGCTCTCGCTTGATCATTCTTGAGGTGTGGGTTTCCTGTGCTGCTCTCAGTTTGCTTTGGAGTTTATAGCTTTGCACAGTAGACAACGCTGGGCATTCTCACTGCTTCACTCACACCCTGTAGCAGAAGGGGAGAAAGGGATTTCCAGCCTAAATCTCTGCAGAAAAGGTGTGTTTTATAGTAGCAACTAAGTCATGAAGTGCATGTCAGGAGGTTTCATCTTGGTTCCAGGGTTTACTGATATCAGATAAAGCTGGCATTTGACTAAAAAGGATTCAAGAATATATTAATTAATGAGAGGAAAGCTTAACCCCTGCTTCACTTTCCATTGTAGTGACTTCCCAGTAATGTAGGACCCTATAGGGCCCACACAACTGAATTTAAGCAGTTCTGAAATGGCATCAAAAAGTAGCTCCATAGCAAAAAAAAAGGAGGCAAGTAACATGCAAAATGGTAAAAATCTTTGTGTATCTGACCATGTCCCCTTCTGTATGATCTTAACATGGATTTCTGCTGATAGTGACAAATACTTTTCTGGTTGCTGTGGCTTTATATGCAAACCAAAAAACATGTTTATGATGGCCAGGTGGTATATTGTATTAAATACTTTAACTCTGGTTGTCTTCCAGTGGTCGGACTCAGAAGCAAGTTCTTGACTATGTTAAGGAAGGAGGGCACAAAAAAGTGCAGTTTGAAAGGTGAGAGGAAATAAATTAATTATCCAAATATTTTATAATCTAAGAAAAGTCATGATTTCCAGTTAGTTATATTCTGTGATCTTGGTATCAGTCCAAGGAAAAAATTCCTTCTCTGCTGGTTTGACAGCTTATCATGTGTAATATCCCCATGGTCCTGAATGTTTTGGCAGAAGTTTCATAACTTATAGTTCACTAAAAATCAGTAGTCTTCAATCGTTTTTTCAGCAATGAGCGTCCTACTATCACAGGTAACTTTCTCCCAATTTGATTTGCACCCTCTTTGCTGGGATTTGGTTAATGTATGTGAACAGACATACTCAGCTCAAAATAAAACTGAAAGTAAGAAAAAGTACAGCCCAGCTCAAGGGAGAGGTCTCCAGGGAAACTGAAACTCTTCCAGCTTGCTAGAGCCAATTCTGTCTGAACTCATCATGCTCATGGTGAGCTCAAAGTGATGGCCAAAATGCCACAAAGACCATGACAACAGTCCATTGCTTAAGGTTCATGCTTACCCGATAGACCATTTTGCTTCAGTGCTTCTCCCTATTCTTACAGTGGTAGGCTTGCAACACATAGCACATTTAAATTTTACAGAAAGGAGGAATGTTATTCTGTTTTGGAGCAAACTTTTATGAAAGCTGTTATTCAAAGGTTTTGTTTTAAAAGAGGCATGTCTCTTGATTCCTGTTTGTAGAAAAAAACCCCTGAAATAGCTCTTTACGTGATTTTCCTTTTATCTCCAGGAAACACAGCAAGATTCATTCCATCAGGAGTCTGACTGCACAGCCTTCAGAACAGCATACAGAGGTGCCAAAACAAGTCAGTGATGTTGATGAAACCCTGGAAATGAAATCCTTTTAAGCATTTCTTGTTAGATTACCCTCCACTGATTGCTGTTTTGAAACCCTAGGAGCATAGTTTTCTGCTCATTTACCATTTAACTGGGAGCTAAGGAGCCCTGGGTGTTATAAGCTTTAGGTTCTGCAGAGTCAAACAGCACTGCTTACAGACAACCAGACAAATATAAATGGTGAGCTTGTCTGAGCTGTACTAATGACCATCTGAAAAATTGCAACCCTCAGTGTTGCTGCCAGGGTCCTAGGTTGTAGCTGGCTATTGCATTTGGGGGAAGTGTAATTACTTTTCTTGGCTGGGAGGTCTTGGATGCCCATTTTAAGGTGTTAGGTTAGTATTAACAAGGGAGGAGAACAGTTAATTCCTCACAAAAATTGCAGCTCTGGCCTTCTAAGCCATTATCTCTGGTAGATACCAAATGTACTTATCTTATGTTGATAGCTGCTATGTGTTAGGAGTTCACAAGTCCAAAAGCCCAACAGTCTGCAGCAGCTGCTAGTTCCCAGGTCCAGCTGGTAGTAAGGCTGACCATGTATTCACTATAGGCACCCACATGAATACACACATACAGTGCATGTACACACAGCCACACAGTCAGCCACACATGTAAACACAGAAAACAGCACTCCCACGAGCACAGACAGTGCCAGTGGCCTCACCCTCTTCCACTCTTTGGCTCTGGTCTCTCCAGTTGCTGGCATCCCAAACACACCAAACATATGGGCTGATGGCTCTCCTGGGACAGCCTTCAGAGGAGACAGATGAGGAAGCTGCATTTTCCTGACTCGGTTGTTGTGGTTTCTCCACCTGCCAGTGTTCCTCTGTGCTAATCTGTGTCTGTGGCAGTGAACCTTTGATCACGTAACTTTGTGTTAGGTAGAGCTTAAATGTCAGGAGCAAGCTACTAGGTTAATGCATTTAAGAATGCTACCTGAACCATCACCTTCCATGCCTCACTTCCTTTTGATATTCACAGGCTCTCTCCTTTCTGCAAATTCAGGAACTTCAGAGAAATTCGTTGTAGATGGGGCCCATTTCAAATAGCCTGTAGCATTTTAATGTTGCTAAGACAAGCTCAGGTAGATGGAGCATGGCTTCTGGGCAGAAAAGCCAGTCTAAGAACTGGTGGCAGGTGTGCTCCAGCAAGTGAATGTGGGGTGCTCAAAAGCCCACACATGACTTTTCTCCTGTATCTAAGTAGGCTGTGCAGAATTTGTCTTATGTTTTTGTCTTTTCCTCCAACTTCTCAGAGTAGTGTGAACAGGTTGATGTTCTTAGAGTGTTAATGGCTGCCTTAGAGCATGGTAACACCTCAAATACCCCTTATTTCATTATCACTGCATTATGTCTGCCTTCTCTTTCCTTGTTTAGCCTATGTATTTTTTTTCTGTTCTTCAAGATCAGAAACCTCTTTTTTAAATTCTAATTATTTGAGGCTTGGGTTACCTCTTCTGTTTTCAAGAGATTCCTATGTTGCTGCAGATGCAGTGCAAAATTCTTGTGTGTAATTACACGTAGCCTTTTCCCTCTGGCTCCCGTCCCTCCCAAACCTCTCTCCTCCCACCCTCCCTCCCCTTTTGTCTTTTCCTTTGTGTCCCCCTTGCCTTCCCTCTATTATCATTCCAGAGTGCTAGAGCTTATGGAGACAACAATGATGCTGCAGCAGTACAGAGCTGCCGGCAAGGAAAGGAGTTGAAAGCTTCAACAGAAGACACTGGACAGCACAAGAGCCCTTCCTTGAAGAAGAGTCCAAAGGAAGGCAGAAAGGTGGATGGAGCAGTGGTCTCAACAGTGGAGGAAGAAGAGGAGCCTGCTAAGGATAGGATGCAGCAGAACAGACCTCAATCACAGCAGCCAAGCACAGGTCCAGCTTCCAGGGCTGCTCATGGCAGCAGCACCTCCATTCCTTTCATTGACTGCAGTGATGTAGA
This sequence comes from Corvus brachyrhynchos, assembly GCF_000691975.1. NCBI lineage: Eukaryota > Metazoa > Chordata > Aves > Passeriformes > Corvidae > Corvus > Corvus brachyrhynchos. The sequence goes on along the minus strand of NW_008237885.1, from coordinate 702,170 downwards.
TAGCGAGTATGATCTCCTCAGAGGACAAATAACCCGGTCATATTCCCAAACAAATGACAATTATGAGGGTGATTTGACCAGTGGTGCCTATATTCACTACAGAGATGAAAATCGCAATAGAACTAGATATAGGGATTCCTCAGCTTCTCTAAAGTCTTCCCAGTATCTCTCTGAAGAGTACCTTGATGATAACACAGCTAATCTCTCCTTCTACACTGGGGGAAGCCCCAGGATGCCAAGGCATAGCTCTCTGGTTGATGAAATGTTTAGAGGCCCGGGGAGCCGTAGTCCGCTGGCCACTCCATTGCCTCCCAGTAGCAAAGAGTCAAGCCCTAACATGAGCCTGAGTAGAACTGGCTCTCAGGGTTATGTCTCAGAAAATGGGCACGACTGCAGGGTGAGGACCGGGGAGGAGGACAACCATGAGTATTGCCGATATTCTCCAGGTTCTCAACGGCCTCGTGCACAGAAAACCCCAAATCTCTGCAATAAGTCAGTTACAGATCCATTTATCCTAAGCCAGATATCCTCAAGCCCTGGGCAGGAGTATAGATCAGAGAGATACTGCAAAGGAGGTGGGGTGGCTAAGATGTCCTCTCCAGAAGGCAAAATGATGGCCAATGGTATGCCAGTGGGGGCACAGTCAAAGCAAAGCCCAGTCATGCAGTCTCTGCGTGCCAGTGGCATGATGGATCACATGGGTGCAATCCAGATGATGGAGGGCTCCACCAGCAGTGGGACGGAATCCAGTGATTCTGACTCAGAAGTCATTAACCCCTTCACTCACCCCCTGGTGTTTGGAAACCCTGTTGTGCTGAGCTCGTCTCCCATGCCTAGAAATAAGTATTCCTTTGGAAGCCTTCAGCTTGATGAGGAGGTAGAGGAGGATGTTTCTGTTGGCCTCAGTGATGAAGATGGTGTGCAGGTCTTCAGCTGCTAGGGACCAGGGTGTATGAGACCAGGGGATACTGTGATTGCTCACTGGAGTGGTTGCATCTCCTGGGGCTCATGATGAGTGGCTGGTAATTATTTCAGTGCATGGGCTATTTCAGACGTTATTGTTGTACAGACCAGCCAGAGGGAAAGGATGCTAGAACACAGTAATAAGTCTCAGTGATGCTTAACAGTTTGCGTCTCCTCTGAAAGGCAGGAGGAGAGGAAAATTATTACTGATTTAGGTACCTCTTTATACAGTCACTCATTCTTTGTGTGAAGTCATGTTTTAGGTATGCGTTGTAGCTTCTTTGATATTTGACTAGTTATTTTGACAAAACAAACAATCAAATCAAGTAGGTACATTGTGCTCTTTTGTATGTCTATTACAATCCTTTTTCTCTCCCATATAAGGAGAGCAACTTATGAGTGCCTCAACAGAGTTAGGAGAAAAAAAACAAACTTGCGGCCAAATGCAGGCAGCTTGATGTTCAAGACCAAGACTTGTTGAAATCTTGAAATATGCTGGAAAATTTTTTCACAGCAAGAATGTCTGGTCTACTCATCTTCATAACTCGCTTTATAATAATCTGATGAACTGAGGGTACAAATCAGGCATGTGTAAGATAACGGTATTGTCAGGAAAAATGACAGTATTGTCTTTTTCTTCAGTGAGTTCAACAGGCTGATTTGGTGATGGAGGTTTTGAAACTCCAAACTCTTCTTTGGGCAAGAAAGAGAACAGGATGAAAGATACAATTCAAGTGAAAAAAACTTTGATCAAAACAGTTCTAATGAAGAGTGGTATGAGTATTACTTGCAAGGCAATCCTTTCTATCCTTTATCAGTTTAATATAGAGATATATTGCAAGAAATTTTTTAATCACTTATACTTCCAGTGAAATTATTATAGAGACATCAAAGTTCTGTGGTCAGTGGTTTGAAGATGGTGGTTGTTTAATTTTATTTTTTGCTTTGATCACAAAAGATCTTTTATCTGTGCAGGATCCAATTACTCTGTCGTAGGCTACTTTTTTAGTAGTGCCACCTCAGAAATTTTTCATCCACAAGAGAATGATAGGAGTAACTGTGTTCCAGGCTGATTGTCTTCTGTTCTGTCCACAGAGTGGATATGGGCAAAAGGACAAAGAAACTAATTCTGTGTATGCTTCCTTTTCACAGGCTAAAAGTATTGAGAATTAAGGTATCCTGATAAAATCTGATTTTAGTTTCTCCAAGTTAATTAAGAAAATCTAGATGAAAGGTCCTCTGCATGGAACGTGTCCTATAGTTATTAGATCTGGGAGACAAGATGTGCTCTTTATGGTTGGCCTTATTTTTAACTTTTATATATTTTTCTTGTGGAAGAATGGAAATAAATCCCAGAATTGTAAGTGATGAACGACAGTATTGATTGAACTTCAGGTCACTTCCAGTGATCTGCACCATGCACTACATGCATGTAGCAATGATGAATCCATTCACATAAGTACTGATGAAAAAGCGACAGGACTTTGTAAATTTAGACAATATAAAATTTTCAAGATTGTTTTTACAAAAATTATAAAATAAGAAGTCTTTTTAATTTTTCTAATGCCTTGGTCTATGCACACTTTAACAGAGTTAATCGGAGTGAAGGATATTTAAAAATATACCTAGTTAGGCATGTGTTGTTATATACTTTACTGTTTTGCAAGTAAAATATATCTTTGTGTAAATATAAGTATTAACTCTCTCATCTCCTTTAGTGTGTTGGTTTTCTTAGAGATTAGATACCTCATTCTTGACCAGGAATGATTTAAAGCATCTCTTTAGATACCGATATTCTGGGGACAGGGAATACTCGCATTTATTCCTGTAGTTAAAAGCATGACTCTACAAATGGCAAGACTGATAATTAGGGAAAAGCTTGCTTGTATATGATTCTAAAAGAGGGTGGTTTGTGTTTTGGACTTAGAATAGCTGTAAAATAATTGCCTTGAAGTTCACACTATATGAGATGAAATATAAGTAGTTGAAGCTCGCATCAGCAGATAGTGTGAGCATGGGGAAGTGGGTGCATGACTCTTCTTTTGATTTATTTTTTATTGCCTGTGCAGTAAAAGTACCAGTAAGTATAAAGTAAAGTAATAGCAATTTGGACAGATTAATTAATTGCTTCATTAGCCAGTAAAATTAGAGTACAAGTAACAGATTTGTAGCAAAAGAAGGATTTTCAGCCATTTCTGCTACTTAAGAAAAGTGAATAGATTTCACATTCTTTGGATTTAAGTGAATATAAAATTTTATAAGTAGCATTTACTATTTTGCATCCTTTCAGATACTGTATCCAGGCCTGTTTCTTCTCTTGTATGCCTACAAATATATCGAATTTATAACTTTTTAAGAACAGACCTACTGGGTAACTGGATTTAATCTAGTTGCTAATAAAGTATCTCAACAGCTTTTCTTTTCCCACTTCAATATTATCCTCAAAAATGCAGTATGAGGATTTTTCTCTGTTTTCTGTCATCTGGCATTTTTTCAGCTTTGAATGTTTAAGTAGTTGTTGTTTTAACACTTGGAATTCTTCCAGTTAGAAGAAGTAAAGTTTATAAATTACATAGGAAATAATTTAATTTAGGATTAATTACTTCTGCAGCATTGTAATGCCAGTGAAGCTCCATTTAATATCAATAGACAAGCTTTTAATTAAAAGCAGTCAGTGGGCCAAATTCCTCCACCAGACATGTGGTTCATATCTGAGCCCTTGCCAAGAATGGTGAAGTGAGAAAGGAGTTTTAATCTGACATTTTCATACAGGATCAGGTCCCTTAGAAGTCATCTGGGAATTTGTTTCTGTGGGGCAGTCGGAAAGACCTTGCAGAAAAGAACAGAAACCTTTAGGGCAAGACTGCAAATGAGATGAGATGGGGGAATTCTTGTCCTGGTTCCCAAACTGCTCATGGTAAGAGGAACTTGTCAGTTCTAGTTAGTTCTTGCAAGCATTTATTAATCTGAATACACTGGACAACAACAGTGATCTAAGCTTATCTTTGTCTCAAGTATAGCAGGTGATTACAGACAGGGTAACTAACAGACTCTCCCACCAATTCCAGTAGGTTTTGGGATGTGGCTGATAGTACTTCTGATTCACCGTTCTGAAATTTTTATTGTTAATAATGAACTTTCAGTCCCATACTCATCAAGTGCCCAGATATCCTTAGGCAGTTGCTACAAATGAGGCAGCTGAATCCCAGCGAGATTGAGCAGCTATGTCTAGTCTGAACTGTGTAGTCCTGAATCATCCATCTCCTGTCTTTGCAGAGGATGTGGAGGAAGCCTCTTGTTGGATTGATGAGTCAACGCTGCCCATGTAGTTGGATAAATAATGGAGATGAGTTGCAAAAGCAGTTAGGGGTTTGTCCATAATAATGTGCAGATGTAGGTAACCTCTGGATAAAAGGCCCTCTGGTTCATTCTTTGCTATTCCAACTGCTTGACCACATTCAGCCATCCTCTACAATGGCAGTAGAAAGGTCATGTCAGACAATATTAAGTTTTTGCCTACTCAGCAGCAGCTCAAACTTGTGATGTCCTCTTGGGATCTTCTGGAATTCCTTTTTTTCACGGCAACCTTTCCTAGAATCTAGTTTTCCTCAGTGACCCAGGATATTAGATTTGTCAATAAATAGATGAAGGAAAGATGGAGAGTGGCAAGTTGTTGTAGGAGCCAAGACCTACATAGGATATTGCAGGTAGGGAGCTTTGAATAATCGATATCTGAACGGCGTAGACTGCACTGTTTTCAGTCCATATCCCCTAGCAAATGTACTCCTTGTGCATGACAAGAGAGAAGTGTTCTCTGAAGATGATTTACACCAAGTGCTGCCATTTCATCCATGGCTCAGAGCCTGCCTAACAGGCTATTCCCACTAACCATTGCAGGGTATGCTAAGTGCAAGTTATATCAAAGAAAAACTGGAAGAGAAATTCCCATAGGTGCAAAACGTCAACATGTAACTGAAAGTTTTTAGGTTTGCTGTATTTGCATTTACTTTATGTAGGCTATACAGAGCTGAGTTATAGGCAAATGAGCATAATGAAAGAGTTGCATGTCAATAGTTTGAAAAATCCTTTCAGTCTATTAGTTTTCTTCAAGATTAAAGGGCATGCAAAACTAGAAAGAATTTTCTCCGCAGGGCAGCATTGGTAATGCTGAATGTAATCAGTAGAATCCAGTAAAGAGTGAAAAAACAATGGTTTGTGAATTAGTTCACTAAATGGGGCTAGTATTACTAGACCAGACTGCTTCAGGACCTGTATTTTCTCCCCTGAATATTTGTAGGACAGGTTTTTGTTTGCAGTGAGGCTTTTATTAGTTGAAGCAGCTCTGTTCATTCTGAAGTAGGAGCACTGATGCCAGAAGTTCTTGTTCTGACCTCTCTGTCTGTACATGCAGGTACTTGGTAGTGACCAGAGAAAGTCAAATACAAAATGGGTGAGAGATCAAAAAGCTGTTTATAGGCCCTCTTTTTCTTCACTAAGAAGCAGAGAGGTTTTAAATTCTGTCTTCTTCAGTCCCACAGTAAACACACAAACATAGAGTCTCTGTAATCACTAGAAGTTTCTTCTGGGGAGCTCCAGGTCAGGAAGACAAGGAAATGAGAAGAACAGAAAACATCTTAAGCACACAAAAAATATCTAGCCCTATTTATTTACAGTTCCCTTTGGCATAGTATGTTTTCCACTCTTTTTCTGAGAGTTTAAATTCCCAGTAGTTTTATAGGATACTCAAAGAGCAAGAATTAACGTTGATCAGTTGAACTGATGAAGCAGACCCAATTTTGAATTTTGGTAAAACCAGTGATTCAGATCTCATTAGTATGATCTGTATGCAATTAGCATGAACAGTGGCTATTTCTGGAACAGTTTAACAGGAAAAAAAAAGATGCCTGACCTATAAATTCTGTCAAATTCCGTGTTTGTTTAACTAATCTCATTTATCTTAATGAGTCGTTAGACTGCTGTCAGAGGCGACTTTAGAATGAGATTTTAATTGCTGCATTTTAACTTCTAATGATGAAAAACAAATTAGCAATCCAAGTTTTTCCTGACTTCCACACGTTTGAGGAAGTTGGGTGTTGCAGCCTTGTGCACAGAAATGTGGATCACTGGAGAATCCCTGTCATTCAGCAGCATGGTTGTCACCAGCCGGAAAGAGCAGTGAATGTGAAGGAAAGAGGTTCTCTGTTCAAGCATGTAATAAGGTGAAGTAAGCCAAAATCCCTTTTAGTCTTCCAATAATGCTTCTCTCTCTATCTCTGAATAGTTTCTTAAGGCAGCTTCTGTGTACTTCAGCTCATCTCTTCCTTCTTTGTTTAGGGGATCGGTCCTCTTCCCCATAAAAAATAAGAGAAACCCTAAATACATGAGGGAAATTGAATCTTCTGGGACAATTTTTAATACATAGGCCTTTCTTTTGTTAGCTGCTGTCAGACACAAGTGGTAGAAGAGTCATTTTCTCAGAAATCCAGCTGCTTGTTGGTGTCTCCTACTTGATGATGATGGTTGTGGGTCTTCTGATGGTAAGTGGCAGATGCACAGTGTTAACGTCGTGAGGACCCAAAGCTTAGACTGGTGTGTAACTTTTCTCAAATGTGAGTAGCAGCAGACTCTGGTTTCAGTCAAGCTACATTAGGAAAAATTTTGCCCGTACTGTCAGGTTCTGGAAAGGAAGGAAATTTAAATCCTAGGAAACTGACATTAGCAAAATCTTTCCTCTTCTGTTTCAGTAGTTTCTATAGTTACTGAAATACGCCTAGACAAAGGCACATATCTTAGTTACTTATTTGTAAGGGAAATGATTGTTGTGCAACATATGCATCCTGAGCAAAGGTATCTTCTGTGTTATGGTTAGGCTGTGTGGTGCCATTGGTATTTTAAAATACAGAATTTCTGCTTAAAAATCAAAGGCATCATATGAACAAAAATACTAGTTTGTGTGACATGTAGCAGTTTTGCAGAGTATTTTGTCTTTTGTTCTAATTCTGTGTTCTATAAAGAGCTTGTAGAATAAGCTTGGTTTATGTTGTTTGTTATTAAAAGCAGTGAGCACTTTCTTCTAAATGTTATGAGATCTGGAAAGCCTGTGTGCCTGGCTGAGCTGTGTATTCACAGGCATGATTTTCACAAGTATGTGTGTAAATAATGGTGGCATTATTACAGTAAAGGGGGTAAAGACCTTAGGATCATAAATTTGCATGACATAATGGTAAATAGTTTGCTCAAGAATGGTTAGAGTTTTAAGACATAATTTTCGTTGATGATTTTTTCGGTAAAGTTTTGGCCCCTGAGAACCATAAAAATCCACAGTTCACACTGATAAAAATCAAGTCTAAAGGCAGTAATGATACAGCTGTCACTGACTGAGCATGAAAGGTTGAAGGAAAATGAATGCTTTCTGATTCAAGAGCTTTCAAGCTTGTTAAAATTAGATTAGATGCTTTCTTTAAAATGCTGCAAATCTTGTTTTGAGAAGAGAACAAGCTTTTGCCTTTGATGGTTTTCAGCAAGATCAGAGCTAGTTCTTTCTGTTTAGTTCAGAGAATGTTAGAGCTCATGCCTGTTGCTTTTCCATGAGGCACTTAAAAATATTTGATTAGCTGAATCCTTATATTTCCCTTTTCCTGCTAAAAAAAATTTACCTGGACCCACTAACTAAAGTTCATAAGCTTGGCAGTGTTTCACTTACCCAGCCCTTTCCTGATTTCTGTGTGTGCACATGCACAGATTTTTAAAAAATAAATCTCGATAGTAAAAATTAGTTTTTAAAATTGACAATGCTGGGGACTTCATTCTCATTTTTGTCATTTGTTTAATACCTTTTAAAGAGAAACATTTTTTGTTTCATTGTATGCACTGTTTTGTCAGCATGTACCTCTCTGGGAGAAAAAGCCTTTTCAATGTTCTGTCTATCCTCAAAGCATGGTGTATCTTCTGTTCCTTGCATTGTTTGGAGCACTGTCTCAATGTCCTTTTACTGCCAAAATGCCTATTTTGTATTGGGAGTACCTAATACCTCCTATTACAGTGATCCTGCCTCATGGAGCACTCCTTGCCTCAGAATTAATGAAAACCCTCACCAGGTTGTGACTCTCAGGTTGAGAAACCACACCATGTTGAGGGGCAAAAGAGAAGAGGGAAGCGAGGGGAGAAGGTCTCTTTTCCAGGGCATTTGGGCTCCCTTGAGCACAATCAGATTGCCCTTCATTTCCTAATGAAGGCTGCACCCAGCGCTGGAGGCCGTCTGCCGTGGCTCGTGAGCAGGATCACTGCAGTCCTGGTCAGATGTCTTGTTGGAATGGACAGTATCTGTGGCATAAGCTTACATGGGGGCTGAAGGTTTCCAATTCTGTTGTAGCACTGTGTCATGTTGGTTTAAAGACAAACAAAGGCAAACTAACCCTAACCCCGGGTACAACAGGAAAACCTTCTGTAGGTTGCTCTATTTCTGTCTGGAGAGATCAAGGCTAGACAAAGGACTGATGCCCAGTGACCTTGTATTCTTCCCAGACTGTAATGCTCACTCTTTGTTCTTAAGCTGTGAATATACCCTGATGTAGGCCAACAGCAGTTACTGTCTGATTTCACACTCACCGCTGTCTAATACTGCAGTACACCAATAAAGCATGGACCTTTACCAGCTGGAGAGGTTGCTGGCTACTAAACCAACACCAAGCTTGATGAGACTGTAAGCATGTCAAGCCATTTAACTGTGTATGCATGGAATTAATTTTTTTATTATTATTATTTTTAGTTTCACCTGTACCTGAAGGCTTTTACTCATTCTAACTGGCATTTTGCTGTAAAACTGTCACTGGTTTAATTGTTCTGTCCAATTGCTGGCTGATGCTTTGTCCTAAATATGAGGAAATTGGTTCATGAGAAGGTGCACCATTTTCCCAAATTCTGCTCACTGCCATGGGCATGCATTTTGAAGCTGTGGAGTCAAAGTGAACCTTTCCGTCAAGTTCCTCTTCAAGCCCCAGGCAGAGTTAGTGGTTGTGTGTGACATTGGATTTCTTCAAGAGTTTGTTTTTAATTCCCGTTCCTCCTCAAAATCTTTGGTACTGCATTCAGGGATGTTTGTATGTGAATTTATGGCTGTTGTGTAACTACTTTTCAAACTAACAAACTGTATCCACTGCTCCAGCTTGATTCATTTAATGGGGAAGAGAAGTGCAGCTTGATGAACTGGTTCCCCTCAAGCTTTTGTGGAAGTCAGTGGGATTTATTTCTTTGATTGAGGGAGAACAGAGCAGAATCTCCATCCCATAACTCTTTAGCAGTACAACTGTGCCTGGTTGACAGCTGGAGAGAGAAGGGATGGACACCATTATATAAACTCTTCTTCAATCTAAGGTACTTTAGTGATTGGTGAAGTGCGTGTGACAACTCCTGCTACTTCATCTGGTGCTCTCTTCTCCCCCATGCCATTTTGTACTATGCATCTTCTCTGACCAAAATGTTTAGATACACGTTAGAGCTGTGCAACCACTGTGAAAATGGAAAATTAAGCTAGACTGTGGCCACAGCAGTGGCAGCTCTGTCAGATACTTTCTTATTAAAGAGCCTTCATAAGTGATATGCTCAGTAATGTCAAGGAGAAAGGGGAAACAACTTGGGTTTCATTTGCCAAACTGGAGTTTAGAAAACACTGATCTGACATTAAAGCTGAGTAACTGGGATATAGATGTCACAGACCTCCCCTGACTGCAGAGCAGGCCATGGAGGAGTAAGAGAGAATAAGCCCTGCAACATTCCAGATGTTGAGAAAGGTGCTTTTCTGGCTCTTAACATGTTTTTAATTTGTAATAATAATAATAATAACAACAACCTTGAGAGCAATAAAACTCTTAAGAGTTGACTTGTTGAGATCTTAAGTGGTACATGAAGTTTTCCAGCAGAATTTCAGTCACCTTTAATAACGGTTGATGTTTTCTCTTGGTTTCCATAATTGAGTTATTTTCACTTCTTGGTACTCCACAGAGAAGGAGCATTCCCATGAGCATCTTAACGCTGCTGTACTCTTCCTCTCTGTTAAAAAAGTGTGTATGGATGGGAACTGTTTCTTTTGAAGCAGATGCAGAACACTAAATGGACTGAGTTTGTTATACTGCAGTGTCAGGAGAAAAGGAATGGAGGAGGAGTATCTTCAGGATACACTGAGTCCCCTTTGTCTCCCTCACAAAGAAGGGAGCTCCCCTGTGTTAGGTTAAAGTTTCTAACCAGGGATTTCAAGTCATCTTATGCTGCCTATGTAGTCAACAAAGAAAGAGGCAGTTCAGGTCACCTATGATGTGAATTGACCTCTGGGAGAGACTTTCTTCATCAACTGGAAAGTACTGATTTTAACTGTTTTTCCGTTGATATGAGCCATGTTTTAAAGCAGTATCACTCAGCCCAGCACCCCATAAGCACCACCCTCAGTCCCTGTGGGTTCACATCTGTGTGTGACAGGAGCCTAGAGTAATGCAGGTACAATGAGTGGGATGGATCACAGCTGGCGGCTGAGGGCAGAGCCCAACCTATCCCTCTCTGGCAGGGCACTCACAGCTGGCCAGTACTCTGTGCCTTTCCACCACCAAATTGCAGCAAGCAACTGATGTGTATTTTGACAAAGGTATAGCTATTAAGTATTTGATTCTAGCTGCTGGCTTCTTTTTGTGTAGCACATGGAATGTGTATGTTGGTGGGGAGCGATTTGAGACAGTGTAAAGCTAGGAAGGTAACCCATAATTTCATGTTCTGTGGCCATGTAAAATGTCATTGTCATTTCATAGATTTTTTTTTTTTTTTTTTTTTTTTTTTTTTTTTTTTTTTTTTTTTTTTTTTCTCTCCCCAAGTTAGATTTCAATCAAGTTGTGCTTCTTTTGTCACTTTCCCTTCTGTAGCACTTTTCTCCAGTGTCTGGAGAGGAAACCGGCTCAGTGGAACTGAGAGCCACTCCAGGTATTTTGGCATTGATGGGCCAATCTGGCATACCATGGTAAAATGCATTCTCTTTATTTGCTGCTGTCATCAACCAGTGTTGGTTTCTCTTCTTAAACCCATGCTTAGAAAATAATCGAAGCACACGCAGGTTAATTCCTACCCACTCCTCCAAGGATATAATTTTAGTATATACTTAAACAATCCTTACATAAACATTCTTTTGTACTTTCTCTTGGTTTGTGTGTATACAGCTGACTCCATTAAATTTGAAAGATGGCCCAAATCTGAATCTAAATAAAATCACTTGAAGTAGGAGCAAAGACAATTCCATGTTACCAGCTGCAAACCATTTAGGCCTCCTGAGTGCAGTAGCATTTGCTATCTGGCAAGTGACATGCTAATAATTGCCTGTCAATCAATGAATCCTTTAGGGTGAATTGTAAGGGATTTCAGTACCTTGTAAATAAGATTGGTCTTCTCCCTTCTGCTTCTGTTTATATTCTGCAGTTTGTAGTTGATGAGTAGAGCCTGTATGAATATACTCTTCTGTGGCAGGACATCAGATGAAACATTTTCTTAATTCAGGTTATTTATTCCTCACCTCTGTGAAGAAGAGAAAGTCACTTTGCAGCACTGCCATGAACCATCAGCATGACACATGTCCTGACTGATTGGTGATGGGAGAGGGAAGAACCTGCATTTTCATTTCTTCGTGGCTTACTGACTTTCTCACACCAAAACGAATTTGTTTCCCACATTTCCCAGAGCAACATCCAGTGTGTTGATATTTATGGCTGTGTTGGTTGTAATTAGGCCCAAGAATGTATGCATGTAAGAACATTTTGAGGCCCTTTTGTAATGTAGCCACTTTCTTATAACTCATTTTAATTTTCACTTGTTCAGCGTATTGGCAGGTGGGGTCTGAGCTCTTGCTTGTAGGTTGTGGTAGTGGTTGGATTTGGTCACTGCTCACGCCCACATGGGTACCAAAAGGGAAGGTGCAGCATTTCAGCTTGCTGCAAAATAACTTTGAGAATGTCAGTGATGCATTGATGTGCAAAGTCTTTAATCAGTGGGGTGTGTACACAGTGCTGTGAGCCACCAGGCACATTTTTTGTGATACTTTCCATAATGCTTTTCCCATGTCTTCCAACTGTAAGATAGGGTATCTTTCTAATTCATTGTCCTTTTGATATTTTGTAGTTTGAAATACTTGAGTTGTACTGATAAAAGTTCCATCAGAACTTAGATCTAGGATTATAGATAGGTAGGTAGGTATGTCAATATATCTATATCTATCTATCACAGATAGGTGCTATTTAACTTCTAGACTACAATGCTGTGAACTTCTCACAGAGGTGCAAATCATTTATTCGCTGTCATATGACAGGGATAGTGCCAGAATTTCTTTGTTTCCACATTTGAGGTGATATCACTTTTCTTATGTCTTTTGTAATGTAGCTAAGTACTTTTAACCTTACAACCTTGCTATTAATCTGTTTCACTATTTCTCAATGATGAATTCCATTTCTTTGGAAAATACTGTATGCAGTTGTGTGCTAGTGTCAATAAAATTGACATTTGTGTAACAAGCTGTGGCATTTTCTCAAATTTCACTGCACATTGATTTAGTGTGAAACTGTTGGTAAATCCTTTCTTGCTAGCTGTAATAATACAGACCATTATTTCAGACAAATACTGCTTTGACTTTGATTTATAATAGGTTACATAACTGTCATGATTACGTAAACTGATAACTGTGCTGTTTTTTCCTTCTCTTTTCAAAGGAATGATTTATAAATGTGAACTGGTTTGGAACTGGAAAACATTCATGTTCTAGCAATAAATCTTGAGTTCTTCCAGAAAATAAATAGGTTTTACTACTGGCCTAATTATATTTATTTTATATTATATTGACTGGAGTATCTCAGCTGTGTTCTTTTTAGCCACAGGAACATTTACCTATCATAATTTAGGGAGGACACAATCACATGATAGTAAATTGTATTTGACCCTAATTATATACAGCAATGTATGTGTTTTACATTTAATCTTAGACAGCCTGTTAGCTGTGGTAGTCAAGAGCTTGTCACTTTTTTTTGGTTGGATTTTAATGTATGATGCCAAAATGGCACAGACTGTAAATGTTCTTCCACATGACAGATTCTTCTTCTAAAACAGGTTTAGATTTTCAGACGTATGGAGGAGGGGATAACTGGGAGAACACTCAGCATTTTTGGCAAACTTTCTTTCTGTGCAGTCATTAATCTGGCTGCTTCCCAGATGACAAAATGCTAATTTCAGTAATATTTAATGTAGTGTATATGAATCCATGGAAGTGTAATTAATTGTCTAATTCTTTAATATTTTTAATCCAAAATGAAATGGGACTTTATATCTGTGAAAATCTGAAATTGTCATGCTGTGTGCATTAAAAGTATTGCTTTTCTTATGTAAATGTAATGCTAGCATTTCCATCCCAAACAATCAGAGGAGCATGGAAAGACTTACAAGGTATAATATACATACTCGTGTTGTGTGTAGAAATTGGGGAACTAGTAGTTTTCTCCCTTCATGTTAGATCTGACTGGTCTTAGCAGCAACACTGCTGTAGAAAGTCATCCTTTCTCTCTAGACTTCGACTAGATAAATTTGTACTAACTTGTGTCCTGTAGTTCCCTATGAAGTACTGATTTGAGTGTTTGAAGTTCTACTTTGCTAGAAAGAATGGCACTCCAGGGATGATTCCTGTACTGTTGTATTTATTCTCTTCTATAGAGTGGATTACAATGATGATTTTTTTTTTATATATTAAATTGATATTTAGAATCATAGAATGGCCTGGGTTGGAAGGGACCTTAAAGACCACCTAGCTCCAACCCCCCTGCCATGGGCAGGAGCACCTTTCACTAGACCAGGTTTCTCAGAGCTCCATCCAGCCTGACCTTGAACACTTCCAGGGATGTTTCCACAGCTTCCCTGAGCAAGCTGTTCTAGTGCCTCACCACTCTCACTGTAAAGAATTGCAGCTCAGTCATCTGTGTCTTGATCCCTTCCCTACAGAGATAGTAATTTCAGCCAGTTTTATCAGCTAAAAGACACTTAACCAGTCCCATGGTGAATGCAAGTGGATGCAGTTCCTCTGGCTTCAAGGCCATTTGAGGACCCTGATGGCTATGTCCTGTAGCATAATTTCACATGCTGCAGTTTAAGATTATAATTCCTTGTGGTACTTTCTTGAGAAAGCTTGTCCTAATTGATTTCTCTTTTATCATTTTTCTTAGCAGGTTCTCTGACTGGCAGCCCTCACCTTTCAGAGCTTTCCATCAATTCCCAAGGAGGACCATCAGTGGCAAATATGACTTTATCTCCAAACTTGAGCCCTGATGCCAAGCAGTCATCTCCCTTGGTCAGCCCTTTGCTGAATGACCCGTCATGCATCAGGGCTGATGATGAGGAAGAGGTCAAAAGAAAGGTAAGGGGAATGAAGTTGGCCTTCTGTCTCTTCTCTCTGATGTGTTGCCATTCCTGTTGGTTGCAACCTCAGGAGCTTGTTTGGACAGGGTCTCCTGTAAATCTAACTTGCTTTTAAGGAGTGGAGTCTGGTAGTTTGTTGTAACAAAACAGTCAGCTCCATTGCTGGAGAGAAAATTTCCAGGTGACAGAAAGAAAAGGAACAGTGTTGAGCCTGTTGTGGGAGTGTCCAACCCAGGCTCTCTGGTCTGTCTCTGCTGGGAGCACCACTGGGAGCATCTGGTTGTGGGAGTAGAAAATGCTCTCTTTGAGCCACAGCCTGTAGCATTCAGCTGGGAGTGTTTGACTTTGGCTCAGACCCATCATTGCAGCAAAACCATAAGGGAGCATCTCATCCAAAACTGCTTTCTGAAGATAAAGTGTTTGTCTGAGCCAGGGTGTTCTGGGTGCCTGCTGGCTCATCCCTCCTCTGCTGCTGGGTGAGAGGGGCTTGCTTTTTGTCCTTCTGTGGCCTGTTTTTTCTCCTCAGCTTGAAGCATCTCAGAAGGAATAAAGGAACTCCACAGGCTTTGCTGGAGAGTGGGAGTTTGTGTAAGGAAGATCTCTGTTCACACTGTGCGTAGTTAGCAAGATTATGTGAAAGAAATCTGAGAAGAAGAAAAGCTGAGAATCAGTTAAGAGAGTCAGGACTCTCTGTGCCAGTCCAAGATAGAGCAGCCAGTGGCTGG
>NW_008237885.1:668136-686962 GCF_000691975.1 Corvus brachyrhynchos | reverse complement strand
AGCCCAGCCAGTGGCTGCTGTGTATGCCAGCTGATGATGGTTCCTATGGGGGTGCATTCTGACTAGGAAATGCCCACACAGACTCCCTTCGCAGGGCATTCACAATGTTTCCACTGCATCATATGTCTTCAGGGAGGAGATGAAGAAGATCTATGGATGTTTTTTCCTTAATTTTTGCTTCCTGAGCAACACAGAAGATCAGCTGGGTTCCTTTGGCTCTTCAGAGTTAAGAAATTTTAAATCTGTAACTTAGTCTAAAATCCTTCCCCTCTCCCACTGTTCAGTTGTCCAGCCTGGGAAAATCTTACAGGTTTGAATTTTTTTGAAAGTATTTTTCCTGTGGATTATCATCCTGATTATAAAATTTACAATGATCAGACACAGATTTTTGTCATTTTGTCAAATTTGACATTTGATTCAAGTGGTCATCTAGCCTGCAAAGGATGTCTTCATAAAGTTCACAATATGTCCTGTTCCAGGAATAGACTGAAAGGAACATCAACACCCCAAAGCTGTAGAAATCATGTTGGCAGGAAAAGAAGTCTCTCAAAAACCCATAGAAAGTACTTGTTCTCTTGTGTTTGCAAGGAAGGATTGTTTTTGGGCTTCAGGGCTTAGGAACATTCAAGCATGAGTCACGATATAACCATAAGCAAGGGTCACTGGTTTGTAACTCTCTTCATGATTTACTATCTACGGGTTTTTTTCTCCATAAAAGCAGAGGAAAACCTAATGTGCTTGCAATTCACAGAGGTTCCCAACTGAGAAAGCTTACTTCATGGCTAAAGAAGTGGCGACTACGGAGAGAACATACCTGAAGGACCTTGAAGTCATCACATCGGTATGTTTACTTGAGCGTTACTCACGAAACACGTGAAGCTCTAGTCAGTGGTGGTATTTCATCTGCTCCATTTAACATCCTAGCTGTTGCATGCTGCTTTTATATTCTGCACTGTAGGTATTCTTTGCCGTGCACAGGAGTGCTCCTCCAGGGAGGAAATAACACAAAAATCAGAGAGTAGAGGTTTGCTCTGTGGTTAGTAACATGCACTAAGAAACTGTATCAGGTTGAGGAACTTGGGACACGCTTCAGTTATTTTTTCTTGCTCTCATGCTTTGTGGTTATAATTACTAAAAATGCCTGTGGGTTTTCAATGACTTCTCTTAAAACTGAAGTAGCTCCTTAGGGGCACATATAAATGTTTTCTACTGTATTAAATGCCCTCCATTTAACATGAAATATTGTGGAGTACCTATTTGAATGATTCTAATTTTTCAGTGAGTGAAACTGTGTGTTAAACGAGTCATTCATCTGTAGCATCTGATCAGTGTGGTTGCTAAAATCACCAAGGCAAATAGCTGCCATATTTGCGCACACAGCAACAGTCTTGTTTCACTTTGAAGAATAATGTGTGCAAGATCTGGTCTTAAATAACCATTTTCTGTGAAATGGCACGGGATCCAAACCCCTTCATGGCATTTTGGCCAGCTCCAGATCTCTCAGCTCTTAAATCACCCAGTAAGGTGCATTGCCGACTCCTGTGTTGAGTGTTGTGGAAAGGAGGACGTGCTTCAGGGGAGAACTTTGGGACCAGTTGGGAACCAGGGACGCACCTTCTCCTCAGCTTCTTGTCTGTTCCAGGATCCCACATGACAGATGCAGCTAATCAGAGCCCAGCTTAGACAGAGGCAATATAACATGGCTTTTACAGGCAGCAAGGTAGCTGTGGCCCCACTGCTACTCACCCTTGCTTTCTGGGAAGCCAACCTGCTGAGAGAAGTGGCCAGGTTCTGTGGGATAGTTCTACAGTCACTGCTGCAGTCTCAACAGCAGATAGCTGTTTTCATCTAGTATTTCACCCAGTGGCTGCAGAAACAAAAAGTTCTAGCTCTTCAGAGCTAAACCCCATTTCCTACCCTGTCCTTTATTCTTGTGGTAGGCAAATTTGAATTTGCTGGATCACCAAGAGGGTCAGGCCCGATGATTAGCATACAGCTGTGCTCCACAAGTGACTGGCCCAGGAGGCCACTGAGAGTGAACAAGTAGCTGATGTAGTTGGAAAAGGAACAACTGCTGTGCATGACATTTGAGACTTGGTAGATGTGCTTCAACTTTAGCTCTCCTCGGTGCTGAGATAAAGCAGGGGAGACCGAAGCTTGGGAGGGATCTCTCTTCATCCCAGGTCTGGCTCAGCTCCAGCTGATGTAGTGTCAAGCAAGACTGTTGTAACAGCCTACTATGGTCCCAACAGCCTTCTAGCCACTGCTGGAAGTCAACCACAGATAGCTGGAACCCCTCAGGACAGTAAGGAGGGAGCAATGTTACCATGTTGAAGATAATAGGCATTGCTACCTTGGCAGGCTGCCTAGTCCTGTGGTTTTGTGTGACCCATAGTCTATTAGGGCGAAATAAAGAGAATATGGAGCAAGACAGAGCAGGAGCCTGTTTCAGTCTTTGCAGTGTCTGGCACTGCCACGCCTGTTTTGTGATAGCAGCGTCTTCCTCTTGTTCACTTTGCAAAGTGATGTCCTCTGTGTGCACACAGCAACATGGGCGTGGGTGCTTACTGAACCAACTCCTGCCAAAGGCATTTCAGACGGAACTCGGCAAAAAGAAAGTGCAGAGCATACTTCTTTTTGATTTTACTGGATTGTTTGCAAGTGTTGCAAGCTCTCTTGCACCTCCAGCATTTCCAAATTCAGTTTGTATAGACTAACCAGTTTGGGTTTGAAAAGAATTTTCAGGATTTGATCAGTGATGGGAAAGGGGCAGGGAGTTCCTTTTTCAACTATGCAGGGCCTGATCTCTGATAGGAGCACCAGTTCAGCACACAGGAGTTTCAGGGATAGTCTGGGTTGTACTCCTAGTGCCAGCTAAATAAGATCCTTGCTGGCTTAGCTGTGAGGAGTATTTGGGTTACGTACATAAAGAGAGCAAATGATTCTGCATTCTACCCACTGATAATTTTGCTTCTTTTTTCCTTTGTAGTGGTTTCAGAGTGCAGTGAGTAAAGAGGATTGCATGCCTGAAACACTGAAAAATCTAATTTTCTCCAACTTTGAACCGTTGCACAAATTTCACACTGGTTTTCTCAAGGAAATTGAGCAGAGACTTGTTCTGTGGTAAGACTGTTGATTGTTATTTATCTGTATTATTTCATGCAGTTTAGCATTTTTGCATTCCCTTTTTGCTAACTCCTTGTGATCTACTGTAGTGCTTAATTTGTGAAAGTCACAGATGTTGGTTATTAACAGACAGGGTTTATTGAATCGTGCTTTGTTCGTGTTTACTCGACAAACTCTGTTGTTCAGATATATCAGTTACAGACATATGCAAATGAGATCATCATTCTGGATGAAGCTTTCTCTTGCCAAATGTCAGTGTTTCTACATGGCAGATCTTTTGAAGAACATGCTGCAAGGAAGGCTTATCAGTAATAAAGAGGAAGAGGCGAAGGACCAGGTTCTGTTTCTGTCAAAATAGGCACAGGCTGGGAGGATTTCACAGATCAGCTTCTCATTCTGCAGCATTGCAGCTGTGACACTCTCAAGGTCTACCTTGCACTCTACAAATTGACAGAGTGTTGGAAAAGGACACTGGGCTTGAAAATTATCTATTCTTAACATAATAGTGACAGTAAAACATGGCATTTTTATGAAATAGCTATGAATTGAGTAATTCTTCCCTGGCAGGACTCTTAATTCATTTGACCATTGAAATCTTGGTGGAGGCAGCAGGACAAGCAGAAGCCTTCTGCTTGCTCTGATTAGACCTCTCTGAACTAGATTGTCTTGCTCTGTGTAGGCAATTTTTGTAACTTTGGTTCTGGGAGCTGAGCTTTTCCTTCTCAGTTAGAAAAGTGACAGTGAAAATCACGTGAAAGCAGAGCAGGCAGACCTAATGGGTGTTAATCAGTTTAATCGAGGTGGGTGCCTCTTTAACTAATGAATCAAAACAATAGCAAAACACAGAGTGTGTGAGTTTAGCTCTTATGATGTGGTGAGATCATTGAATGAGGGCACAGCACTTTGCAGACTAGTGCTGTCCAAACCCCCCCTGCACAGTTGCAGAATTAGCAGGTGTTTTCTGGGAAGAGGGAAATGTGGTACTGCCTCTTAGAGCTGATATCCTCACCCAGGACTTTGGTCAACTTATTACTCCTAATGTAATTTTTAATGTGTGTATATATATAAATATATATATAATTTGTATATGTATTTATATATAACTAACATAGTTATTCCTAAGGTATGTTCTGCACAGCCACCCTGCCTGTATCTCTCTTTTTTTCATTGGGCTGTTCTGGTGTTAATTGCATTGCACTATTTATTACAGGTACTCCAAAAAGGTTTTTTCAGATGTTACAAAACACTGATTTCTTCAACCTTGGTGTAAGATTAACAGTAGTTGGAGTTAATCCCCAACTAGTTGGGGCTAAGGTGGGCAGAAAAGGAAAATTTATACAGTTAGTAAAGTTCTGCTCTCTATCAGACCAGTCTAATCTCACTGGGTGCTGACTCCTGGGGCACATGTTGAAATAGATATACCCCCTATATCCTTCTGGTGGCATTAGAGGTGGCTGGTGGCATTAGACGTGGATGCAAACCTCCTGTTCAGGTGTGATGTTTTTCAAAGATTGGATGATGCTGCACTACCAGCCTGCTGTGGAAAGGTGACATTGTAGTAAGTAGAGGGAAGGGCCAGTTATGTTAAAAGAAAGAAAAAGTATTTAGGCTTTTAGAGTTTCCATGGTTTTACTTTGTTTCTCCTTTTCAGTCAGCTTCTTTTAGAGCTGAATAAACCTTTTGTTTTCCAGCTTCTCCTTGGGTCCGAAGGTTTCACAGGGTGGTAAACCTCAGTTTAAAGTTTCTAATATCGTATTTAAACTGCACTTACCCTGCGATTTAAAGTGCTGATCTGCTGCAAAGTTACTTTGCAATCCAAATTTGTTCAAAAATATTCTGCTGAGGTAACTTTGTCCCAGCTGGGCATCTCATTCTCACTTTGTCAGCTCAGCTATTGCATGTCCTTCCATAGTTAGTGTAAAGCCACTGGGAATTCTCTGTCAGCTGCTCTGAATCACTTGACAGAAAAACAGTCACGTTCCTGCCCGTGGTCTGCATTCAGTTTGCAACCAACAGCCTGGATGCACCTAATGTAAGACCCCCATTGTAGACAGTGGTTGTTGTTAAAGTTCTGTAAGATTTGAATATGTGCCTTGGGAAGGGAAGCAGACTTGCTGACAGGTATTATTTTGGAGGTGTTGATGTTTCTATATCATGCCACAGATGCTGAGATAAGCCGCAAGCAATAAACTCTATCCTGTAGAGATTAGTGTTTAATTAAACAGTGAGTGACAAAATTAAACAGCCCCTCAGCATCTACAAGAAGCTAGTGGCAATGTGGTAGGGAATTCTGTCAGCAGCATGGTCAAGGTCATTTAGCTCAATGTCTGCACTGCCAGAATGGTACCCCTGTCTTTGGCCCCAGGTGTTTTTAAGGCAGTGAGTTCTGGCTGTGTTCACCACCTCCAGGCAGGTTGCTCCCAGCTGCCCAGCAAATCATAGGCCTGGCTGAAGTGCTGGTGCAGCTGCAGGCAGATGTGGGCAGGATTCAAGCCAGCTCATTTAAATCTGACTCTTCCATGTCAGCTCTTAAATTTCCAGGCAGGTGGATGGGGGGAGGAAGGTGGGACGCTTGTCTTGAGACAAGAGCTTGCTCTGCATTTGTCAGAGGGTGATGTGTCCTACAAAAAAAGGGCCTTTGAATGAAAGGGTTGTGGACTTCATCAAGCTGCTGGAAACCCCTAGCTACCCACATGTCCTCTGGGAGCTTGTGTGAGAGAGAGAGCCTCCTGCAACGAGTCATCTGTGTTCCCCTAGTGAGTAGGATGCTGGGTTTTATCAACTTAAAGTGCAATTCAGCCTGCTCACTCTACACAGACATAAGTGCAGTTCTCTAAGGTTTGTTTCAAGCCTTCATGCTGCATGTTGGAAGATCCAACAGGAGGTCATTCCCTGCTCTCTTAGGCCTTGGATCATATTGAAGCTGAGGCTGATGCAAAAGAGCTGTAAGGAGAGCAAGGCTCAGGGGGATTGTGCATAACAATTGTTAGATGTCTCCACGCCTTTAATTTGTTAAAACATCTATAGACTTTTAGTATTTGGCTGGGAGAAGCTCAGATTGTGTCTATTATTAAAAGCATTTCTGGCTTGCTTGAAGACTTCTGAAGTGTTTGAATCTGCAGTCAGGGGCAGGCTGTTTGCTACAGAACGTCTTAAGGGCCAGTATCCTTTTGACCTGGTTATAGATTCTGGCAGGTCTGATCTGTTTCTTTACACAGTTCACCTATTTTTCTCTTTAGTGCTGCATTTCCTAAGAGCAGCACATCTCAGTGTCCAGGGCCTAGTGGTAGTTTCTAATACAATATAGATTGATACTGACACCAATAGCCACCTGCAGAACATAGGAATTCAGTGCATTTTTCTCAGCCAGAGTTTCTTTCTGGTCACGAAACTGAGGAGATTCCTGGTGGTTTTTTTGCACAGCATCCTAAGATCAGTGATCTCATGCTCTGGGCCGTGTTTCCAGCCCTGCCTGTGCTGTTGCAGTGCCCAGTAAAGCAGCCCATGAGTCTCCTCAGTTGGCCCAACTGTGCTGAGCTCTGGAGACTGGCCATGTTCCCGGGAACAGGTGAAATACCCCACTGGAGGCTGTGTGGTTTGAGGAGAGGAAGGATGACCTTTGGTGGATGCAGGCAGGCATGGTGCTTTGCCCTCTCACACAGGAAGGAAAGAGACGAGGAGAAGAGCCGGAAGCTGCCTCAGGTGGGAGAGGGAACAGCACAGGTCAGGCTGTTCTATGAGCAAGTGCCAGAAGAGGTGCATCCGGCACTTGGGCATCCAGATCCTGGTCC
This sequence comes from Corvus brachyrhynchos, assembly GCF_000691975.1. Lineage (NCBI taxonomy): Eukaryota > Metazoa > Chordata > Aves > Passeriformes > Corvidae > Corvus > Corvus brachyrhynchos. The sequence goes on along the minus strand of NW_008237885.1, from coordinate 680,045 downwards.
TGGCTGCCAGGGCTCATGCAGGTTGCTCCTCAGCAAGGCTTTGGGTGCAAGGCCAGGAGTTTACAAGCCTTTTTGCTGGGAGAAAATATGGGAGGCATATGTCAGTGACTTAAAGCCGGCTCCTGTTTCCCAGGGCCGGTGAGATTTTATGGCAAGGAGGGAGAGGTGTGGGCAGTGCAGGTGGAGTGTGATAGACTTCATCAGCTTCTGGGCAGTTGAACCTGAGATGTCAGTTAGGTTCTACTCCTTCTTTTACCTCAGCTGTTTAATAAGCTATTCATTTGGGCCGCAAGCACTATTTTCTGTCCAAAAAATTTGACCTCGTCTTTCCACACCCCTTTAAATGTATTAAAAGTTTCCACACTGGTTTCTTTAAATGCTGACAGAAAGTGGGAAATGGAGAACCGTAAGTATCCCCCTTTGGCTGACCAATGAGCAGCATAGAGAGCAATGCTGGGGCAAGCCAGGATAGCTGTTTCTGCCCAAAGAAGGCCCTCATCAGGTAGTACAAGTCTGTGTTTTGGGCCTTATCCATGTGCTAGGAAGGAAAAGTGTGACATACTTCCCAGAAGTGCAGGCAGACTCATCTGCTTCCAGGGAAACTGGTAGTTTGACTCCCAGATCTTTCTGAGGAAAGCTGCTGCTCAGTGTTACCAGATGGGAATGTGTGGCTGGTAATTTGCAAAAAAAGGGCTCTTAGATCTTAGCATATGAAAGGAGAAGGCGCAATCAGGATTTATGGAAGCAAAATTTAAAACCTCTAATGAAAAAGCACTCAGGGAGGTGTAGGAAGATGAGCCAAATGTTGATTTATTAACCACTTTTTGTTTGAGAATAAATGCTTGCGCTGAGGAAGAACAGCCTGATAGACAGTTTATATAAACAAGGCAGCAGTCCTTATCTGCCTTCTCAAAAGCAGAGTGCTGACTGTTCAGCTAGTTCTGCATGTCTGGTGAGGAAGCATGAAGAGGATGATTTCAAAAGTGTCTTTGTCCTGTGTACAGAAATGAGGTATATGTTGTACAAACCTCTGAGTTATGCACTGCAGATTCCTGAGACCAAGACATGGAGACGGGCTTGGTGCCAGCACACGGCACTTGATTTTGAGAGGAAAGTTTTCATTGCTGAAGTCACTTCGGGGTACCTCTGGGGATTGGAGCTGTGCTACGCCCAAATTAACTGGAAATCGTGGGAGAGAAATAGCATATCCAGGATCTATTAGTCAGAGCTAGAGCCCATCTCTGTGGCTCTCCCAGCAGGATATGCCCAGGATCAGCTCTGAGGCTGTTCCACAGCAAGATGTGGAATGCTGTTGCATTAACAGTGGAAATGTAACATTTTCATGCAGTGGTGTTACTTGCTCTGATCCCTTACCATTTAAAAGCATTACTGATGCATGTTTGCTGTAGGTGGGGTTTCTCCCACAACAGGGGTAGCCATCTCAAAGTCTTTAAATGTATGCACAATCTGTGGTATGACTGTGGATGAAGCTCAGATGGCTTCAGCAGTGCATCTCGTAGGCTCTGAGCAGTGTGTCATGCTCCACTTAACTGCTGGAAGTCCAGCTGCAATGCTGGCTGGAATGGGCAGGGCAGTAAGAAGTGCTGTGTAACAGCAGGGTGTGAGCAAGGAAGGGGGTGTTTGCTTTTATTGACTCTTCTTTTCCAATTACAAAGCATTTTTCTTATTTAAAAGGCAGTTGTAATGGGGAATGTTTAAGGTATTTTTTAACATTAGAACTTTAGTTAATAATAAAGTCATAAAAAACTTCAAAGCATCTAGATGTTCAAAGAACCAGCTGTCGTATTCAGGAGGGAGTTCCTGAGCACGTAACACAAGGTCACACATTGTAAATATAATTTGTTGCAATTGATTTATTATTATTTTAGCTGCAATTCAAGGACTGCAATCAAAGACTTTTGTGTACCTCAAAAAAAAAAAAAATCTCTATTGAGATATCTCTCTCTTCTTTTTTGCCTTTCCACCATCCCCATCGAATTTCTGTTCCTTCTGATTCAGGATATGGGCTGACTTGAGTTTTCTTTCCATTATTTTTTCAATTATATACACTAAGAACTTTATGTAATTTGAAAATCTGACGGGGCTGCTTGTGTAATCCCTGTAAGTCAAGCTGATGGCTGTTTAGAGTAATACATATAAGGTAGTGTCTGAATTTCTTACCAGGTATAACTCAGTCTCCTCTTCCCTTGCTATTGTACACTTGCATTGCTGTAAAAAGGAAGGGACTACTTGGATAAAAATGGGAAATGACCTTACTATACAATAATGTCCTAATTTTTCAGCATAATTTTCAGTGGCTTTAGACCTCCCCCCACAATGTCAGTGGAGTAAGGGCACATTATGTGTGGGGAAAACAGCTCCTACATCTTCTAGGGAGATGGGCATCATAAATCAGCTCCTGATGAAAAGCTGTGAGACCCTAGGCCCTGAGCTTTGTCCCTTGTCACTGGCAGACACCATGTTCAAACAGTGACCCGTGAAAACAAGGAGTAAGAAGAACAATTTAACCATTGATGCACAACAAATGAGCAGCTTCTTCCGTCTCAGCAAGCTGAGTGTTGTTATTCAAAACATACAACACAGGGAGAGCTCTCTTTTCTGCTCCTGTGCTTTGGGCTGTTGTAGCAGTAAGGCATCATCTGATATGTTGTATCTTTAAGTTTTGGTTTTATATTCTGTGTGTTTAGATGCTCTTTTCTTGGTCTTTCTTCTTGTTTTCTTGGGATTTGCATGTTGAGGAGCTGGGGAAGATGGCAGTGTAGCATAGGGTTTGCTCCGCGGTCTCAGCATGGAGCTGGGGTAGAGTGGAAGGAAGCTGTCATGTTCCCTCATGCCCAGCTTCAGCTTTCCCTGCTCTCTGTCCACTTCAAAGCCTACACGCCTGTGCATCATCCCCAGTGGGAAAATAATCTCTGTTGCAAGGGATAGATTTGCCTGGAAATAAATAACTAAAACAAGAAGAGCCTCTGGAGCAAGGAGCATTTCTGCATTTTCTTCTAAGAAAACCCTGGGTTTATTTCTTCCAGCAGGATGCAGCTGTGTGCAGCACAGGGCATCTCTGTTGGCCTGGGCTGAGGGCTCTGGTACCATTCAGCTCTTCGCTATTGAGCCAACAGCTGGAGAGAGGCTATTGCTTTTGGGGAAGCCCCTTCTCTCTGTCTCTGTCACTCTGCCAGGATGCAGAGTAAGTTTTCAAAGCCCGAAAAGCCTGTGGCCGAGGCCAGTGAAGGGGGACTATTCATGATGCTTTGTGTGTGACTGATGTGGTGAGATGCTGTGCAAGCAGTCAGTGTTGGTGGTGCTGAAGAGGGTCCAGCAGGTCAGCTTTTAGGAAATAAGGACCTGACTTCCATGAACAACCACACTACGTATTAGCTGTTGGAAGCACTCACTGTGACTTTGGCAGGCTTGGGCTCAGCCTCTGAGTAGCTAGTTAGTAGATAAGAAATTTGCAATGTGTATTCTAGCCAATCTGTGTCTTCAGATCAGGAAAGCAGCCTCTAGAAAAAGCAGTCTGTAATGATGTACTTAATATTTATCTTGGCAGTAAGTAGATAACTATATATTTCATAGTCAGAAAGGCACAAAACTGCCGAAGTCCATTAGATGAATTCAAATGTAGAGACATGGAAAAGGATCCAGGCAGTGCCAGAGAATTAGAGAGTAACAAGTAAAGCAGGAATTCTTATAGAGATAATTGCTGGATACAGTGCCATTGCTGGCAGCAGCACAATTTCATCTGGCTTTGACATTTCTGAGCTTGTGTGTAGAGGCCCAGCATGAACCATTTGGGAGGGGATGCTGCATGCTGGCTCCATGGGTGGAGGGTGGCTTTCCCTTACTTCCTGCCAGTGTGGTGCTACTGCCTTGGACTTCAAATGGTTGTGGTTTTCATTCAGGGGCACTTTGATATGCAGCACTTGGAGCAGAGCTTTAGTGGCTGGAAGGTTTTATTTACAACCTGTCAGAGGAAATCGCAGTGGGGAGAGCTGCTGGATGGGTAGGACATGGGGGAAGGGAGAATTAAGGAGCAGCATGGAGTGGAGAGGATTTGACAGACAGAGGCTTTCTGGAGACAGAAATTGTACTTTTATCCTCAGGTAATGTGAAAACTGTAGTCTTGTGGTGTCCATACATACATGCTGTTACTTTCAGTTCAGACCATTTCTTGGGCATGATTTGACTATGGCAGTGTTTATATTCCGTAATGTTTTTGCAAAACAGTGATGGTAATTAAAGTTACCACTGACACAACCCAACTTCCTACCCCAGTGTAACCCTTGGGTTCAGAAAAAAACATTAAGAAATCTTGTTGAGAACTGGTTTTCCTTGCCTGAATAGGCATGTGGCTGCTTGGGAGAGTTAACAAAATAGAAAATTATTAAATACAGCCTATGAAATTGGGTGTTGTTCAAATGAACATGGAGTAATCTCTTGTTTATCAATGGAGTCTCTTTGTCTGTTGAAAGATAAAATTGGGAAGGGGAGAGGGACAGTGGTTCTCCCCACACACTCCCTGTGATTTTCTTTTTAAAGCGTAGCTTGGTTGGAACAGATCTGTGACAGGTTCTTATAGTCACGATTTTTCAAAAAACACGTGTTTGGTTTCACTCAGAGCGTGCATCCTTGCCTGTCTCACACATGGATTTAGATACAGGAATATCTTTTTTATCAGGAGCTGTGTTTCTCCTGGGTGCTGCACTCACCAAAGTGCCGCTGGCTGGGTGGGAGGCAGCAGTTTGTATTTGTAATACCGTAAGTGACATACTGAAGGAAAATTCCTGCCACTATGTAACACTTATGAGTCAAAGCCAGATGCCAGATGGATTTGGTTTTGGTTTTTTTTTTAACCCCACTGTCCCTTGCACAAGCAGAAAGCTTTTCAGAGGAAGAACAACCCCCAGGTCCTGTTCTGGAGTTCAGTCATTGTATCTGAACAGAATTAATCTTCTGCCCTAAGATCACATATTCTCATGGGATTTTGATGGCTCCTTTTCCCCCAAACCATTTCCAGCCTTCTCTGGTGTGTTCAAAATGCTAGCAATTTTCTTTAAAAGTCTAATCCTTCTGTTAAGTGCCTGCCCTCTCTGTTGTTAGGAGTGAAAGGCAGGCTGGGTGGAGGGTGTACTGTACCTGGGAATTTCATGTCTGTCACGAAGATTCCTCACACGCTTTTGAGTGAAAGAGCATGGGGGTCAGGATTTTAAAAGAAATGAGCTATTGAGTTTCAGTGCTTACAAGTGATTATGCAGTTTTATTGCATGACTGAAGTGTGTGGCATTTCTGTTGCTGACAGGGAAGGCCGCTCTAATGCTCAGATTAAAGGAGATTACCAAAGAATCGGAGATGTTATGCTAAAGAACATTCAGAGTATGAAGGTAGGAATGGTCCTATAACTATTAAGCTTTGACATGGATTAACATTAGCATGCTTTTCATTTTCATATGGTGTTGCCTCTTGTGCTTGTTTTTGCCAGTTGTAACCAAGGCTTATGCTATGAAAGTTTCCTTTGATGATGTAGAAAGCATCGGGTGGGTTTCCCTGGGATTTCAGAATTGCAAGCTGATTTTAAGTTCTCCAGCCCCTTTCCTTCACTCTCCTAATACAGAAGCAGCAAACACAAAAGTTCGGGAATATTTCATTTCCAGTTCTTTTTTCCTTCAAATAAGAAGGGAAAGCATTGGAATTTGTGTGGCTGAAGAGACCGTTCAAATGCTGAATGTGCCTTTTTCATGCAAATATTCATGTTAACATGTTGCAGGATCAGTGACCATAAACTGGATATTGATTTGACTTGGGAAAGTTATATTTGTGCACTACGGTGCCAAGTTAGGTAAAAGGTTTTTGAATCATGAGAATAATTGCCTCTGATCCCTTTAAAACTAGAAGTAAAAATACATACATTAACCATAAATCTAGGTGTAATGTTCAGCAGACTTTGCAACTGTTCTTGGCCTGGCCAGAGCATTATTCTTGATGCTCTGTGTTACTGAGAAAACAGTGTGGAATGCAGGCACGGGAGCCTGTGAAAAGCCTATGGACTCATACAGTATGGATGCAAGCTCACCTTACTGTAATGTATCTACACATCCAGGTCGGTGTGGGGCAAAACATGGCACTTCACCTTCAGCATGCAGATCTGAGGGATTTTGAAACACTCCAATAAATCTTTCCTTGGGGATGGCCACTTGGACGTTCTGCAGTTAGTAAATGGAGCAGCCTTGAGTCCTTGGCTGGAGGAAAGGGCAATTTAATCATTACAGCTCTCCTGAGATGTTCACTAGGACTCGGTTTATCTTTCAGAAGGACAGAGAGAGATGCAGGAAAGTGAAGTGACGCACGGGCGATTAAACAGCAGATCAGAAAAAGGGAACACAGAAATCTCGATTTACCATCCCCAGCACAGACAGCCTTGTCACCAATAAGGCAGCCTTACTCTCTCTGCAGTGTACTTAGCCAGGAACTGCTTTTCCCCTCAAGCTGTAATTCAGATGCATTGGAAGAAATGTAGAGGGGATTTTTCTACCTCCATCCCTGCACTCAAGAAGTATTCATCTCTTCACAAACCGTTTTTAGAATACCAGAGAGCTTCTGACAGACCCTGTCTCTGCTTTTGATATCCTGCAACATTAAATTGTCTGTCCTTTGCTGTCTGCAGGTCCTTCTGGGGCACTAGTCTAAAGGCAGTGTATAGTCCTCACTGTAACTTAGACCTGGCAGTGTGCTTTCATCTTTCCCATTTTCCCTTTCCCATTAGAGGGAAGATCTCTTTGCTTTGAGATCCACTACCACTGATCAGCTGATATGTAGAGGAAAGAGTCAAAAGCTAGTTCAACCTAAAAGAACTGCACAAGAAACAATAAAGTTAGATAAAACTGTATTTATTTACCATGAGACACGTTAAAAGATCTGCAAACTGACACTGCTTGTTTAACTAACATAGGAAAGAAGTTAAGAGCAAGTAATTAATGGGCAGTCTCTGTAGAAGCCCAGAGGGTCTGCTGTGTCTTTTTCTGAGTTACAGACTTGTAAAATGAATATGCAGTGTGTGGAGGAAGTGGCTTGGCTGTAGGGAAGGTATGTTTCTGGTAAACATGTCACAAATCACAGGAGAGAGAGTGTTGACTGGAAATGTGTCAAAAAGCACAAAATTCACATTAAGCCAGAATGTCTTCTCAAGTCCATTCAATTTATGCATTCAGTTTCATTTTGCTGCTGCTTAGTATTCTACCATATACTGGAAAACTTTAGTTGGCTGCTCAGAGAAGCTCTGTACATCTTGAAGAACCAGTTCACTTTTCACAAAACACAATTAATTCCCTGTAGAAATTGTTTTTAAAAATACTGTGGAATTGTTTTAAGGGGGAGTTGTGAATATCTGTGATGCTGAGACCTAAATGGAGTTACGTATTTCATGCAAACCTCATTCATTGCTGGTGTGCAGCTCCCTTGCTGGCAGTGGGATTATTTAGAAACAGCACTAAGGAGAAGAGGACGTAGTCCAAGGATGAAGAGCTTGTAACATACCCATTTCTGTCATGCAACACCTCTGTTTTTGTGTTTGTTCCATTTCCCAGGCGATGCAACTTCTCGTTAATAAGAGGAGAGCAGAAGCTAGAAGTCCATTTGCCTGCATCTCAGTTCCCCAAAACCACCTAAGGGAACTGGGGCATCTAAATCCCTTTGTCCTTTTAGAAAACCCCATTCACATTTTTTTGCTGTCTCCATTGCACCTACTTGCATGAGCTGTGTTCATGTCATCTCCTTGCCTTTGGATTTCTCACTGATAAGAGACTTAGTTTTGTTGAATCATGTACTTTTGTTTTCCTGGGAATGCAGAGGGGGTGGGGGGGTCTGCTTCAAATGAGTAATGCTTTTTTCTCCTTGGCAAGTGAATATCAGAGCCATTGTGTTGTACAGTGATTTTGTTTGCAAAATCCCTACTGCTGTGCTAGTTGGATGTGTTATTGGATTAGGTATGGGCTGAGTCATGTCTCTCAGTGATTGTTAAGAGAGAGCCTCCTCTTTTCTTTGATGCATAAAAGCAACTGACAGTTCACCTGCGAAAGCACAATGAGATTTTAATGGAGCTGGAGAATGGGATCAAGAACTCTCGCAAGCTGGAGACGTTTTGCAGAGATTTTGAACTCCAGAAAGTCTGCTACTTGCCTCTCAATACCTTCCTCCTCAGACCTTTACACAGGCTTATGCACTACAAGCAGATAATGGAGAGGCTTTGCAAGCACTACCCTCCAAGCCACATAGACTTCAGGGATTCAAGAGGTAAGTAAGAGAAAAGACATCAGTTCTTGGAGCTGGGGAATGGCATCCAAATCCATTAGAGGCATACGGCTGGAGAAAAAGATTTTTTTTTTTTTAAGCCTACATCAAAAGAGGATTGAGTTGCAAAATCCAGCCCTCAGAACACCATAAACAGTACAATTAAGGTTGCTCTTCTATACACATTATGCCACAGTCTGGGCAGGTACTTGGAACAGAATTCTGCTGGGGGTTATTAAACATACAGAAGTGAGAGCAGGTTCAGGAAGTCTCTTGAACTGAAAACAGTTGGGAGGTTGGGAGGGAGCACAGGGAATATACCATATGTGCTTGTGTTGTTCCTAGCTTTCCCTAGAGATCCTCTAATAACACAAAATACTAGCTCAGGTGAACCTTTGGTCTGACCCAGTAGGGCTGTTGTTATTATGTCTAACTGCTATTTGTCTTTTTTTTCAAGACATACAATTTGCTCTGTTACCATTTCCGTGTTTCAGGAGCTCAAAGCAGCCAGCATGGGTTGGTTTTGGGTTTGGGGTTGGTTTTTTTTTTTTCAAACATGAAGAAATTGCTCTCCTGTAGCCTGAACTCGCTGCCTGCCGTTTCTTTCTGATGGTTTGCTCTCCTTCCTCCTCGCCCCCGTCCTCCACACCTCTTGTAAGCTTTGTGTGGTTAAGGATAACTCCGTTATCTGGACAGCATTGGTGAAGATCTGTGGAAGAGCTTGGGCAGGGAGCAGCGCTCAGCACGACTGCTCCCAGGCATAAGGTGTGAGCTGAGCTCCCTCAGATTCTGTGGGATGAGACCCACAGCAGGCAGTGCCCAGAATGCAGAGCCAACCTGACCTGTGGCAATAGGAAGTGCCACAGAGACCTGTGACACTGGAGTGCTGTGTGACACAGGTGTTGGCCAAATGTCGCTGCTGCCTGAATGATCTCAAACAAGGCAGCAAGTAATGCCTGCATTTTTTTCAGCCAAGGCTAGAGGATGAGGATGATGTGTCCATTCTCCTCTCCCCAGAGAGAGTAGCAGTCTGTAAAGTGCTCCACTTTTGTAAAGGATACGAACATGAGATTCACAGGTGAAAATAAGAGAACATGAGAAGGACAGTGTGACTTAGAGACCCCATCACTCTGGGATCAGTCTCTCACTAAGGTGTTTACAGATTCTTCTTAAAGGTCATAGTCTACAGGAAGCAAAAAAAAAAGTGAATTGATTCCCAGCAGAGAGCATAGGTCTCCCACTAGCAGGTGGATGAACTGAGCAATGATGTAAGAAGGAGAATGGAACCGCTGTTACTGTTCATGTGGCTGTGGTTTTTTAACACAAATGGCTGTAACTGCTCTTCTGGCACTGAAGTCAGCCTGTGTCTTTGGCCCATTCAGAGACTGCCCACCCATCCAGGTGTATCAAGGCTGGTGCTCCCATACATGATGGCACAGGCAGTGTCTTTGGAGAGAATGGAGTAGAGCTGTGAGGTGGCTCAGTGATGTGCAGCCGTTTGGTTGTTCTCGAGGATGGGACTGAGGACAGACCCCAAGATGTTTGCCATCTGAAATGATACAATAAGTGACACTGCCATTTCCTGCTGTTTTCAAATAGGAACCTGACCCAGTGTGCTGCAAGCAGGGGGGAAAATGCTTTTTTTTCAAGCATAAAGAGCATCCCTAGATTGATCAGAGTTGTAGGAATTTAAGTCCTTTATGAAAACTCATTCACTGGTGCTCTGGATTGACCCTACTGTACTTAAAAAGTTCCTGTGGCTAAAAGAGAGCAAACTTTTGGTTTAGGAAAATAGACTGTCTCTTCATCACAACACTCCACCCCTTCCACGGTGTAAGATGATGTTCAGAGTTTGTGTGGGTTTTAGTCTGCCTGAGTAGCTTTATGCTCTCCAGAAGAGTAGCACAAGGAGATTCATGAGCTGGGTACTGCCGACAAAAGCTGTATTTCTTTTTGAACATTCTTGTAAATTTTTAATAAGCACTTTATGGATTTGTCCATCTAGCTGCTTTGGCTGAGATTTCTGAAATGGTGGCTCAGCTCCATGGTAATATGATAAAGATGGAGAATTTCCAGAAGCTGCATGAACTGAAGAAAGACTTGATAGGCATGGACAATCTGGTGATCCCAGGAAGGGTAAGTAACAGAGTTGGGATCAAGATTTGATACAATTTCAAATCATTAGGTATGTTTTAAAAACCTGTTTATTAGGGGCAGGTGTGAAATTGCCTTTCCTCAAACAAACCTTTTTCTGTCACTAAAAACTGTCAGATGTAAACATAATAATGCCAAATGTCATGGTTTAACCCCAGCCAGCAGCCAAGACCCACACAGCTGCTTGCTCACTGCCCCAACAACAGGACCAGGGAGAGAATCAGAAGGGTAAAAGCAAGAGCACTCGTGGGTTGAGATAAGGACAGTTTAATAGGGAACGCAGAAGCCACACACACAAGCTCAGCAAAACAAGGAGTTCATTCACTGCTTCCCATGGGCAGGCAGGTGTTCAGCCACCTCCAGGAGAGCAGGGCCCCATCACGTGTAATGGGGAGTTGAAATGCCATCACTCCAAATGTCTCCCTCCTCCTTCTTCTTCCCTCCACTTTACATACTGAGCATGATGTCATCTGGTCTGGAATATCCCTTTGGTCAGTTGGGGTCACCTGTCCTGGCTGTGTCTCCTCCCAACCTCCCATGCACCTCCAACTTCCTCACCAGCGTGGCAGTAGGAAAAGCAGAAAAGGCCTTGGCTCTGTGTAAGCCCAGCTCAGCAGTAACAAAAACATCTCTTTATTATCAACCCTGTGTTCAGCTACTTGTGCCCAGCACAAATCCAAGACACAGCCCCATAGCAGCCATGGTGAAGAAACTAACTCTACCCCAGCTGAAACCAGCACACCATAGAAAACAGCACCTTTAAAGCAGGAAAGGCAATCCTCTTTATTACCTTTTTACTGATTCTTTAAGCTCTGTCTTTTGTATAGATTTGGACAGTTTCAGGCAATTTCAAATATCTTTTACAACAGAGGCAATAAAAATGGAGTATTTATCACAGCATTCAGAACTTGAGCAGTTGCACATTTTATGCTGCCCTTATTTTCTTTTCCCAGCCCTCGATGCTCGAGCTTGACAGATTAAAGACAAGTAAGGTATTTGTGCTGGGGTACCTTCAGCCCTTTCACCATGCCTTGCTTTGAAACTCATGGCCCTGTGGAGGAGCAGTCTCTTCAGTCTACATGTAACATTAGGCAATAATTTTTGAGACAGTGTTGCCTTAAATAAACACTTTTAATTCTGGTATAAGCTTTTTTAAAAGCGAAGGCTCATTTCAGAAGAAATGAGCCACTGTGTAATATTTGTAGCCTTTTTTATTTTCCTAGGCAAATGTATCTGTGTGTGCAAACTTGACAGTTGTCTGTTGCTGAAGTAGTTTCCTCCCCATCCCCTTGACTTTTGTGTGTAATACTCAAAACCAGAACGTGCGGCCAGGTTTGAAGTTGATGTGCCATTGGGAAGGCAGTGCTGAGCACAGGTATTTCTGGATTTGTGGCTGGTCTCCACTCCCTCCCTTTACATATTCCCTGTCTCCCAGCAGCTGCCACAGCTCCTGT
>NW_008237885.1:607233-668104 GCF_000691975.1 Corvus brachyrhynchos | reverse complement strand
TGTTCTCCACTCCCTCCCTTTCCATTTTCCCTGTCTCCAAGCAGCTGCCACAGCTCATGTTTCTTTCTAGTGATCCACAGACTGTTCACATCCTTGGCAAGTCCCTCGGGACATTTCACAGCCTGTGCATCTCTCTATCACATGAAATTAAATGCTGTCATTGAGTGTTTCTGCTACCCTCGTCTATTTAAAGTCTCAGCAGTCTTCCTGTCCTAGGAAGTTCAGGGAAAAGGCAGATGGGGGGGCAGAAGTTGTTCGCCTGCCAAGGCAAGAAGCATTGGCCACCACGCTCTGGCACATGCCCAGGGTGTTGCTGCTTCCAGCCCTTTGGCTGCTCTTCTGGCTCTGACTCAAATCCCTGCCCTTGTGCAGGCAGGGCTGGGAGGCAAATGCCACTGTAACCCCATCCTCTTCAGGTTGTCCCAGAGCGGGATGTCTGCTGCTGCCAAGCTGGTTCCTGTGCTGGACATGAAAACCTCTCGTGGCTGGTTGTACGGGCAGGTGGCAGTGACCTGCAGCTCTGGAGTGGTCACCACCGCTGGCTGTGGTGGTGTTGAGCCTGCCAGGGACTATCAGGTGGTACCACATGGTACTAATTGTGATTAATATTCCTTGGAGGCCAACAACAGCTTCCAGTGGCCTCTCTGGTAGCATGAGCCTACTGTGGTATAGGGATAACCTCCTCTAGCCACGTTTCCACCCTTTAGCCCGTAGGCAGTGCAGGTGGGGGCACTGGACACACCACAGCAAGCCTAAGGTATTCAGATTGGTTCTCTGAACAGGTTAATCTTAGCCAGCTTATTCCTAAATGCAGGTGATTTAGGTGCTTTATACAGGAGTAGAATGACCTTAGAAAGACTGTAGTAAATAAATATAAACCTCTTAGCAGAAGTTGGAGGGAGAAAAATTATATGAAAAATGGTATTTTCGTGGATTTCAGAGAAATATAAGGGTGAGTTACTACATAGTTCACAGTAAGCCCAGGAAATCCAGCTTTATGAAAGTTTCAGATGTGCTACTTTTCCTCTATTTCCATCCCTAAACATTCTTAAACACTATGGTCTGAATTAATGTGCTGTATTATATGACATGGATGGTGCTGGGATAACCCACACTGCCAGACAAATGTCTTTCTTTGCTGCTCATGGTGATGTTGAGTTGTGTAGCTGGTGTAACATTGCAGTGAATGAGGGCAATGTATGCCATATGCACCACAGAAGATTACCAGTGGCTAACCAAGGACATGTATGTCATTAGTTTTTATGTCATTTGTGCTGTGAAAAATACTCATTTAAAACTGACAAAAGAGGGAGCTGTCTGAAGGAATTAATGTCAGGTAAAGACAATTTTGCTTAGCTGAATTTTCTTAAAATGAATGAAAGGAGTTTATCCTAAAGACAGTTACAAATGGAATTATCCTGTAAATTAGATTTCTAACATATTTAATAAAATTAAAAGTCTTGGTAACTGATAGTCAAGTCATTTGTATGACCAAGTAGTCATATTTCTCTTTACATACTTTAAAAAAATCATCATTTTTGCAGGAGATACATTTTTGTTTTGTGTTTGTTTCCCACAGGAGTTTATTAGACTGGGCAGTCTTAGTAAATTGTCTGGAAAAGGTTTACAGCAACGGATGTTCTTTCTGGTAAGCAAGAAGACAATTTTTCTTTATACAGTGAAATGTAACTCTAAGCATCTACTAGACATAACTGTTAGACTTGAATTTTGAATTACAGTAAGTATTTTTAGACAGCCTTATTTAAATTAACAAAGTACATCACCCGTGCAGCTGGTTGTTAAGAACCTAGATTTCTGTTCAAATCCAATATTCTCTTTGTAACTGCTTCTTACAAAGATAAAACTATTTTTCATATGACAATGTGAATATAATAATAAAATAATACCTCCTTGTACCTTCTTTTAAATAAGAGCAGAGTCATTGCAAAATGAAAAGTGGCACCAGGGATAGTGATTGTATTCAGGAAAGAAGATAAAGAGTGACTCCTGGTGATATGAACAATAATTCTCACAATGCTCTCAGAACACATTACGGAACCAAATTTTTCCATAAACCCTTCAGTTTCAGCATGAGTGCCCAGCATGTTGATGGACCTGCATGTACTTGGAGATACATTTTGTGGCTTCTGAACTAGAAAAGTTTGTCTCCTCCCACCACTTTCACGTGACAGTGATCCCACTCTGTCTCTGATCCACAGGAATCCACTGAATAGTTCCTCCTCTCTTTTCTTCCCACCCAGCTGATTTGCTGCCAAGCTCCCCATCTTACTGCTGCTGCGCACTTGGTGCTGGGGCCCTGGGATGCCCAGCAGAGTGCACAGATTTTTTAGTGCACAAAACACTGAAGAGTCAGGGCACTGTGGCAGAAAAATGCTTTCTTGGCTTCTTGTGTGCAAAAGGTGAAGGCAGTGGCTGTGTAGAAAAGCTTGTGAGTGTGGTAGTTTTTACAAGGTGTTTGACATTTAATCTTTCAAATGGGCCAAAGATATAACCCAATAAGTCTACCTGGCTAGGATTATCCTCTGCCTTTAAAGGCACTGAAGAGGAAACCTAATGAATACAATGCATATTTTCTTGCATACCAGCAGATACTAGATGATGCCTTGGTATTATACCTGTATAAAACATTAAAAATCTGAGACTAGACTCTCAAGTCAGTTGCTCGCACTTCCAAAGAAATCTTTTATCTGTCTTAAGCACCAGAATCTATTTGGAGGTAAAATCCCAGGTCAGTACTGTGGGATTCCACATACACGTGGAATCATTGGCAAAATTAAATCCCCCTCTAGCGGCTGATCCACAAAGCTTTGTGAATTACTGCTGCTGCGCTGTAGAGGTCTGTGGTGAGAGCTCTGTTTCACACCACAGACTGTGATTTTCTTAATGCAGCCATCTGGTTTGAGAAAAATACCCTTTGACTCAGGTAGCCCAGTGAAAATACTCTGTTTATTTTATGGCAGCAAAATGCAGGCGGTCATTTGACATGCTTCAGACAACTGTTGTTACCTGCAGAAAGCTCTACAAATTGAGATTCTCAGTCCTGGTATTTTTAGCTTAAACCATCTACCTTAGAACAGGTCTCCCAGCTTCCTTCTGAATAGGGGGAGTAAAAGACAGCCACTCTGTTTATAAGGGCTGAGTTGGACACACCTCTTGGGCACGTTTTCTCATCTTTTCACTCAAAGCAGGAGTAAATATTGGTGAAACATACACCTTCTGTAGCTTCAAAGTGCAGCAGAGTGTGAGATGTACCACTCTGTTTCACTGCTGTTGAGGCTTGATAGTTCTGACCCAGAGATCACAAAGGGAGTATTAGAAGGCATTGGAAAATACCCAGTGGAAAATTATGGAGACATACCTAAAACTAGCTGGAAAGGAAGGCAAGGAAGATAACATTAGGTGGTGGAATGTCACAGAAGCTATTATTTTGGATTCATGCATTAGGATTGCCATATAAATACTCAGCTTTCCTGTATTCACCATTCTGATTTTTCTTTCACATACATACATGCCAACCAACATCATTCTAATGATGCTTATTCTTGCTTTTTAGTTCAATGATATCTTGTTGTACACAAGTAGAGGACTGACAGCATCCAACCAGTTTAAAGTCCATGGGCATCTTCCACTGTATGGCATGACAGTAAGTATTGTGAGAACTTAAGGGATTTGTGTTTAAGTGGCCATTTGTGGTCCCACCTTAATTGCTTGATGAATTTCTGCTGGGCTGAAAACAGCAGCAGCGGGGGATGTTCTCTGATTCCGTCTTGGGTTCGGCATCTGTTCCTGCAGCCTTCTGCACAGAGGTGATCACATAGCAAAAGTGAGGGGGAAAAGGCATTTTTGAGGGCTGCTTCCTCACAATGCAAACTTCCCTGGAGATGGGTTCTTGAATTTTTTTCAACCATTAATTTGACCATGATTCTTACAAGTAATTCATCACCAATTCACTATAGACACACAAGACAAGTAAACAGTAGCGACAATCTAATTTGTATAAAAAAGCATTTCCTAATGTTTCCATTTCTGTATCTTAGAGCCAAAGTAGTGGGAATCTGGCAGCAAAATGTCATTTGGAGCTCTTACTGCAATTCTTCTGGAAAACAGCCAGTTCAAGCCAACAGCACCTATTTACCTCTTTTTGCATTGTTCCAAAAATATTTTTGCTGATTTCAAAACACTTTCATTCCCTCCATTACTTTCAATGGAACTTCTCACTGGTTTGTATCTATTCTATACGGTTGTCCTGAGAATTGAGTTCAGTAGTCACTACCACGGTAACTGATTTTCTCTAAACACTTGCAAGGTTTCAAGTTTTATCTAGTGTTTCAAGGCATCTGCTCAGTTCTTGATGGCCATTTGGCCTGGACTTGCTCTGGACTTGCTCACAACAGAACTCTGCTCTGCTGCAGTTTCCAGAGCACTCCCAGCCCTTTAACACATCCTTTTGTACAATAAATCACTCTTCTGATAAAAATACTTTCTTTGACACAAGGCAGACAAAGCCATGCTTTTGGTTTAAGAGGTTATTGCAGAACTTACTATTCTTCCAGCACGCAAGGCACTGTTTTTTTCCTCAATACCTAGCTCAGATTTGTTTGTGAGCATTTCTCCTAGTTTTCTTTTCCCCAATGGTAAGAGCTCAATTCAGTTCACTGTTTCACCTTAATAAATATGTGCTTCCTGCAATCTGACTGCATTTGGCCTTTTATCTCTCAGATGGAAGAAAGTGAGGAGGAATGGGGAGTTCCTCACTGTCTAACACTACGAGGTCAACACCAGTCCATCGTTGTTGCTGCAAGGTAATTCACTGGAGACAAAGTCCACATGTGCATTGTATTTCTCTGCAGCTATCACAGTGGGACAGAGAGGCATCATTTTGTTTGTATTTGCTCCTAAAACAATCTCCTCAAAGGTATATTCTTTTGTGAAAGCCACTTGTTAAGAAAAAAGTGGATGGGACATAATAGAGTTACAATTGTGCAAGCTGGAACCAAAACTAAGCTATCAGGAAAAAAAAAGTAGCATCTTGTGTCTGAATTTATTTATTTCAGAAGTAAGCTCGGCTTGTGTCTATTTCTTAGAGTTTGCTTTCAGCCTGTATGAAAGTGAATAAAACCTGAATTTTCATTGTTAGTACCCGTGCTGAAATGGACAAATGGACTGAGGACATCCAGATGGCAATAGACCTGGCAGAGAAAAGCAGTGGCCCTGCCCCAGAGTTACTGGCAAGCAGCCCACCTGATAATAGTAAGTAAATGCCAGAGAATAAGGTTTATTCACTTTTGTCAATATGATTGGTGGTTGCTTCTAAGCAAAGTGGTGAAAACTGCTGGCCATAGGTCAAACTGATACATTGAAAGTGGATTTATATACATATATATGTATAGATATATTGATATATGTGCCATTTTAATTTTCTTGTTGATGTTAGCAGAAAGTTTCATTGAATAGAGAAGTGACTTAAGCATAATGATTCCAGGAACTATTTAACACGATTTGGGCAGTGCCTGTCCTTGGAAGGTATTAAAAACACCAACAAAGCATGGTAGTTAGTCTTTAATTCTAACATTTGCAGAAACACATAAAATAATTATATAAAATATAATAATCTATTTAAAGTCTGCACAAAATTATTTCTAAAATGGTGTTTTAAAATTAGTTCACAATACTGTGGACAGAATGGATTGTTTAATTTTTCCAATTATATATGTTGTTGCATAGAGGAAGAAAGATGCTTTTTCCCTGCATTTCATAGAGTCTCCTGATGAAACTACTGTAGACCAGGAATCTGAGGACGACCTCAGTGCATCCCGCACCTCACTCGAACGTCAGTCACCACACCGTGGCAACACTACGGTGCACGTCTGCTGGCACAGAAATACCAGTGTTTCAATGATCGACTTTAGTGTTGCTGTGGAGGTATCTGCCTCAGAACGACCTGAACTGCAGCTCCAGGCTCGCTTTTGAATGACAATTTCCTTTTTGCTCCTCCTTAACAAGTGCACTGTTCCCTTGTCTCCTTCTGGGGAAGTTTCAGGCACGCTTATTAAACCGCCTCCCATATCCTCAAATGCTGGCATAAACCGTCACTCAAGAAGCACGTATCTGCTCCTGTCGTGCACCTCTGTACCGTTAGAGCAGTAATTTTCATAGAAGCAACTGTCCAGAAAAAAAGCTGATGCCCTTTAAAATGTAAAGCAGTTCAAACTGTCTTAATGCTTTCAGTTACAGAGGCATTAAGTCATTGCTCGAGCGGAAAGGATATTGTCTTTAGCTGCTGCAGCCAGAGTTTTAATTATGTGTATTACTAACTTATTTCTTTACCTAGCCATCTTTTCTGGAACCTTGTCTCATTGCTCAGTCTCATCTGCTTTTTCTTTATTTGCATTTTCCACCTCAAAACAAACCCCGTTTTTTACCCCTCTGATCACAGCTAAGCCAATTTGATCCACAATTGTTAATTCTGTATGCAACAGCCGAGGTGCAGACATTGTCTTTTCAAAGATTGAAACTACCTAGCTCAGTGTAGGTTTTACAATGAGGTGGTAAGCCTGCTGTGGTGTTCTTCCTTCACCCAAGAGAGTCCAAGGAGCTCTGCGTACTTTATCACAGCCCTCATCAAATGGAAATTTATGCTCTATGAAAATGGAAAAAGGAATCTTAAAGCTGAGTGGATTTGCACTCAAGTGGCAGCCCTCAGACATCAGGCCACCATTGCTCTAGAGAAGATGCACTGATGCAGAACATAGTGATGCAAGGAAAAACATATTCACAGGTTGTGTAACTGCCTCTGTTTTTAAACAGGAGGTGAGTTTGTTGCTGAAATATGACAAGATTATTCTGTACTAAAAAATGCTGACTGTAGAGCCTCATTTCAATTCCACGTAGGTGGGATTTTCTGCTCTTTATGCCCTTTATACCCTATATCCTGCAAGGGAGGAGTAGTTCAGCACAGGACAAGGTCTCGTATTTTTCCCTAAAGCAGAGGGCTTATTACAAATAGACATAAAACTTACACCAGTGACTCATTCTAATGATTAAAACATTCAGTTAGGCAAATCTAACTAAGTCTGAGATCAGTGCTCATTGTTGCTCATTTTTGTTCCTTCCCTGTGCCTCAAATGAACACAAAGCAGCGAAGACCAAGCACACCCTGGAGCCATGCGTTGTTCTGTGAAAACATCTTCAGCTCCACTGCTGCTCCATGCGTGGCAGGTCCCACTCATGCTCACGTCATTCTGTCGGTGACTCTCACTTCAGCATTGTCGTTTATTTTCTTTGTGTCTCTCCCTCCTTTCTGTCTCTCTCGTGGTAGAAGATCCTCTCTCTGTCAGTGACTGTTCCTCCCTACCTGCTGGACTGATCAGTGATCAGCGGCCTGTTTCCATTTCATATGTCTGCTGGTACCGAATGCAAAGCCTGTCCTTTTATGATATCCTCCAGAGTAATGAGGTAACAGAAAATTAAGGAGTACACCTGTGACTTAGAGCAAGGAGGCAGTAGGCCAGAAATCAGAGAATAGGATGATTTAAAGGAAAGGCTTTAATGCATATCCAAGGCTGGTGAAAACAGAACTTTTTTAAGACTCCTTCATTTGTAGTAGCTACACCAGGACCCCCAGATTTTGACTATTAAGCTTTACAGATTAAGTTATTAGCTTCTGTATTAGATAAAGAGAATGATGTAAACAGCTGTTGTGATCGAGGCAGGAGCCCTCACAGTCAACAAGGAATGGGAAGTCATTAATAATTCACTGAGAACTCCTGTTCATTTGCAAGGAACAATGATGGTCTGCTTTCCATCTTCACTATGTGAAGAGCAGTTTCTTCAACCAGCCATTAAATACATGTACTTGGTTATGGCTTTCTCCTCCTTTTTGTTAAACTATCCAAAATCCAGCTAAAAATAAGGTTAACAGTCCTTGTTTTTGAAATCTTTGAAAAGTACCATGTGAGCTCTCTGGTTACAGAGACCACAGTCTCTATGTGCAATTCTAAAGTATGTCATAATTTTCCTTTACATCACAAATTCATGTCAGACTTTCTGTTTCCATTCTATTCACATATCATTCTAAAAGAACAGAGTAGGATTAACAAGACTGAAATGTAGTAATATATTGCTGAAAGCCATCTCCATGGATAAAATGATTAGTGTAGTAGCATTGAGTTTTCAGAAATACCCAGCTGCAAACAAAAAAATACATTACATAAAGTACTACTCAGCAGTAGAAAAATGCAGAAGAAAAGTACGTCCATTCAATTGAAGCATTTTCATGTACAACCAGGTCACATAAAACCAGATAAAAGCAAATTATTTTTCTTACAATAATTAAGCTTCAGGTACTTTTCACTGTTTTACTTGGCTGCTTTTGATCTGTTTCAGAACCAGCTGTCTGGAAATCTCCTAAGAAAATTCAAAAACAGCAATGGGTGGCAGAAGCTATGGGTGGTGTTCACCAACTTCTGCATGTTCTTCTATAAATCGCACCAGGTAACCAACTGGGCAAGTGTGAGTGGCTGGAGAAGACAGTATGAGGTTCTTTTCCGAAGAGGGACAGCTCCACACACAGCCTTCACTGCCACTGGCACACAGAGCAGGGCACACTCTGCTCTTGGGTCAGTTCTTTCCTGAAGCTTTCAACAGTCACAGTACAGATCATTCTTGAAAGCACAGCAGAGCTCACCACTGCTCAGAAGCTGCGGTGCAAGTTTAAACCAGGCTTTTCTCTTGCACAAATTCTAAGATCATTACAATTAAAAACTTAAAAATGACTTAAAAATTTTGTTTACCATTGCTGACACTTAAGCCAAACAAAAGAGAACAGCAGTCACTGATTTAGTCCACCTGAGCAAACATCTGGGATTTCTGTCTAGAATCTGCTGGACTTTTGCATCTGTTTGAGCAGGGCATAAGCACAAAGTAACTTGAGTTGCTACATTGTGCTTTCATGTTATAGAAATCCTTAATGATTAAAGGAGGAATTGGAGGATATTCTACATGTAAGAGGGATGAAGAAATCATTTGCCATACAGTAAAAGGACTTTAGCAGTGAACCTGCCAGGTGGCCAGCACACCTCTAAAGGAGTAGGTGTTTTTGCAAGGCAAGGATGAACCTGTGTGGTGCCCTGCCAGTGGCAAATGATGGAGCCTTATGTTCATCAGTTTGAAAGTAGTGAAACTCCAAGATATCAGCCAGCTTTCCTTCAAGGGAGTACTGATAGGATCAGCCTGCAGCAGATCCTTATGCGAAGGGTCTATAATGATGACCAACTGAAAGTACCAGACAATTAATTTTATTGCAATTGTATAAATCTGTTATTTTTCTGCACATGTAGAAATGCAATGACCTTTAAATGAGTGTGTAGCTGCCTTCCATTTACTTACGTGCTCTCTTTACTTAAGGGCATTTGATCTCACAGCACTTTCCATCATATCTTTTCAGGACAATCATCCTTTAGCCAGCCTTCCTTTATTGGGCTATTCACTTACCCTTCCTTCTGAATCTGAAAACATTCACAAAGATTATGTGTTCAAGCTGCATTTCAAATCCCATGTGTACTACTTCAGGGCGGAAAGTGAATACACCTTTGAAAGGTAAGTTTGTTTTCTTTTAGAGAAATTTTTTGTTAAATTCCAGGAGCATTCTTCCAAAGGTGAGTAGATGCAAAGTTTAATAAATTGGTTCAGTAATACACGCACATGGTTCAGCACAACTGGAGAAAGAACCTTTAAAATTATAAAAGAAATTTTAAACCTGATACCGCTAAAATCAAATGATTGGTTTTGATGATATGGAAGCAGTAATAGTAATTACTGCAAAACCTGGAATTATCCAATCAAAATTGATCAGGCTGGCTGTATGGGGAGCTCCATATCTCAGACTTCAGGAAGCATGTGAACAGATCACAGGACATCTCAGTAGCTCTTCAGAATAGCTTTGCTTCCTCTAGTACAACTTCATGGAAAATCCACACCTGAAATAAAATACCAGTTTTTATAGAAGCAGCTGTTCCTACTACATATTTATGCCACTTCACCATGTAATTTTTACACTTCCCACTGAACATCAGATACATGGAGAGCTGGGGAAAAGGCACTACTCCTCCTAATTTGTGGTTTGTGATTGTTCATACATGAACTAATTTAGTCCTTTTATATGAGGCATGAGCATGTCAAAAATCATGACATCTTCGTCAAAGAAAGCTATTCTTAACTTTTAGCCATGTCAGTCTAAAACTATAAACGAGGCAGATTGTGGGAAAGTGGTGATAAAATAAAACCACACAATGCCTTTATCAGTTCTAGGAAAAAGAAGTAGAAATTGCAGCTAAAGTACATTTTTTTGCTCTTAAATTAAGAATGGTTGATCTCAATTGCTCATTGCTTGGACAACTCAGAAAAAAGTAAAACTACTACTAACTTCATGAGTTTTGGGTCCCATACCTGCTGTCTGTTCTCTCTAAACCTCCTTACAGTCATGGCAATTGTGTGGATCCCCTTGACTTCAGATACACTTAGGGGTGAAGTAGGAAGATGCTCCCACAGGCACTGAAAATCAAACTGTACAACCAACAGCACAGACCGTATCTGTCAAGAAATCCTCCCCTGGGAACTGACCTTTCTTTTGTTTGTGCCTCTCCTCGTGCCTCCTCACAGATGGATGGAAGTGATCCGAAGTGCCACCAGCTCTGCCTCACGCCCTCGAGCTCTGAGTCACAAAGAGCCTCACGCCTATTGACAGCTAAACAAGCCCTTGTGTTGATTGTCCAGCAGCTGCTGATTTTCTAGAGGACATTTGAAACTCTTTTTCTCCCTCCAAGTTTAAGAAAACTTACACTTTGGTAAAAGAAGAGAATAAGTATGGTTTTGCAGAATCTTTCACAATTCCTCAGCAAAACTGTTTAAGTTCTCCGTATATACAAACTAGCTTACCATCATCCCAGTGGCTGCGGTTTGTTTCATGTCTTGTATTTTGTCATTCTGTGCTGTTTTTAGCTTGTGCCAGTATTAAAATATTGTCCTTATTAGAGTGCCAAATGCCAAAAGACAGTTTGTTGCCTCAAAGATTGCACCTAAAAAAACTCCCAGATGACTGAAATCTGAAAACTTTCTCCTCTGAGGCAAACACTATTTTCTTCTCTTTTCATAAAAGTATATTATTTTTTTTTACCATGTTAATCTGTAGACTGCTGGGCTTTTAAATGTAGATGGATTTTCACAATATAGAATATAATTATATATACAGCAAGCAGTCTAACAGGAATGAGATAACTTTCAGATTTCATGCTTTTTTTCTCAGTCTTTCTACATTTAATCAGCAACAATTTACTAATTTTCTATGTTTAACAAGGAAACAGTTTACAGCTCATTCTCATTTCCCTTTGGGGTTACAAATCCATGTGGTATAAATAAAGTATAGGGTTCTTACCTAACCATTTTCTTGGTGCAAGTTGACCAAATTGTTCATCTGTTGGCTTTGAAAAGTGAGTACTACTTGGAAGACAAAAAATCTTTAAAATAATCCAGTGCAATATTATTTGGGCTGTTAATGTACTGTGAATGGTATGTACAAGAAGAAATTAAAGGCTGTGGTGACATTCTGCTGTTTGTTTTACGAACTTGAAAGAAAACCTGTATGCTACAAGAACCGCAGCTATTTGTGATTCATTTGTAATGTTTTGGTAACTAAATTGCTCTAAGCTTTAGTACTGGGGGTACTACTGAAGCCCCAAGTTTTCATCCTGCTTGCTACACATCCCAAATTGACTTCCAGTTTATTGTTGGAATTTCAGTCTCTTCCTCTCTCTCCCGGGGCTCAGGCAGAGAGAGCGACTTACACAACCTGCAGCCGAATTACCTATTTTGTATGTCTGGCTTTAACAGCAGCTGGCACTCCATTTTGGATAAGCTGGTGGTGCACTGAGAAGGTTGGCAGCACTGTATCTACAAGGCTTAGATGCCTTTGCTCAAGTTTTAAGAAACACTGTTACCAGCGTGATGTAAAACTTCCATTAGCAGAAGTCACCATCACCATTACATGCCTTGGAGGAAGCACAGTGCTAAGCAGAGGGGGCCTGAAGGTCAGTCTGGGAAACGAAGCTGGGAAGTTCTATCCCTGCTTTTTCTTCATCCAGCTCCTCGCTTTGTTAATGGCTTATCTGTGTGCAATGTGTAAAATGGCTTCTTACAGCTTTGCTCACAACAAAAGGGAATAAAATACCTCACAATACCATTGTACATATGCCTGTTTTGAGACAGTAAAGACTTCTTTCTATTACCCCCAACCTCAAACATACCTCCATCCAAGATGAGGATGGGTTCCTAACCCCTTAGGACATGCAGCAGTCCCCATGGCCAAATCCAAGCACACCTTGACAAAGGGAAACTCTTTTCAGAGCATTTCCTTCAGCTGCATGGAAACTTTCAGCCCCCTGGACAGGTAGCATTCTGCAGTTGCTCTTTTCCTCAGCTATTGGCCCTGGCTCTCCATACCAACGCAATAATCACACCTACCCTAGAGCATTGCCTCTGCCTAGGATGTGCTAAGGACAAACTTGGAAACTAGGTAGGAAAATCTGAAGCCCATTTTCCCAGCTGCAGCGCCCACTGCCTTGTCCATTCCAAGCCTGTGACCCACCTCTGTATTAACAGAATTCCAGTGCTTCAGGACTGACCTGGACTGTGACCAATGATCTGTGTAGTGAGGAGAAGACGAAATAGCATAAATGAACAACAATTCAGCTGCAGCCTTACTGGTCTGGAACAACAATGCTGAAAAAGCAACAGCACTTGATGTTGCTATGAAGTAAAAGGCTGCAGACCTGATCCCACCAAAAATTATTATTACTGAGTGGTCAAACAGTACCTGTAACACCTTAGGGCCCTGCCTCTTCCCTTTAGAATTGTTATCTCTAACCGTGAAAAGATTTTTTAAAATGGAAATTATATTGAGGGCCATGCCCCTAATTCAGCCACAATTGAATTTTAATTTAGAACCCTGGGGCTTGTTGGATACAATCTTCATTAACTGTTATCTGCTTTAGTAGTTTACTCTGAACCATCAAAAGAAATCAAGTAACACCTTTTCTCAGCAAGCTGCATTTTCATACAAGGAAATTTTGGAAAATAAGGCAAAGACCAAGATACAGTGATATTTATCCTTAACAGCAGAGACCAAGCTAGGCTGTGGATGCAACTTTCAGAGTACCTACCTAATCACCATTTTTACCTTTTTGTATTATATTTTTCTTATAGAAAAGAAAGGTTTAAAGTAAGATTCTTTTTCTTCTCTACTAGTGCGATTTTTTAAATCCTTTTTTAAAATGGAACCACATGAACTGCTGTCCACTGTCAGCATCTTTCTAGTTGTCTATTCCCAGGATTAACCCAAAAATGAAGTGATGGTAAGAGAGTAAAGTCTACTGTCTTGGTTGTATCTTGGAACCAGGCAGAGTCCGCGTGTGAATAAAACTCAATGTACTAGAGCACTGTAATATAGCACCACTTGTTTTTAACCCTGATTCACATCATATTGCTGCTTGTTCAGACAAGAACAGCCTGCAGAGAGGCAGGGTCACTCTGTGCCAGGTCAGGAGCCATCACTAAACATTCCTGTCTCAGCTGCAGGAAAACCTCAAACTGGGCACTCCAGGAGATGTACTGCTGGTGTTGTTATGACTCACCATGAAATAGTTGCCAGTTTCCAATAAGGAAGAAATAAAAACAAAACAGGGACTTTACTGCCATAGGAAGGTTGCACCACAGGCAAAGGGATCAGAAACACCTGGACTCCTGTGGTTTTTTCAACAAGATTAAGCATCGCCACCATTTATCTGCTGTCTACTTTAACCTCTGTTGTGTTTGATAATATACCTCAAACCTACCTCTTTTCAGAACATTTTATTTAAACAACACTGACACCTTAATGCCTTTGTAAATTTAGCTGAAACCAGACAAAAATGACAGACTGAAAGACAAGTCAGCAGGTAGGGGAAAACCTGCTGTGATTTCAGAAATCTTGATAAAAGAGAGACAAAATCAGGTTTAACAGCCCACCATTCCATCAGCCAAGAACAAAACAGAGGATCAAGAAAGACCTGAAAAGCCCAATTTTGCCCATTCTTTCTTTCTATACAGGACCAATTACATGGTCTTTGCCCTCAGAAGCACAGTTATGTACGTGCAGGCAGATGCACTCCAGTTGCTACACCACATGGACACTCCCTCTGCCCTGGGGGCACAGGAAAGCTGGTAGGGGACAAAATAATGGGCAATGTGCCACACATACGGTTTTTAGCAGCAGAAAATAGTTATGAAATACAACTACAGGCATGCAGCTGTCACAGTTTGTCACCAGTTAAAGGTGCAATCCTTGGGGGGTGAGCAAATGTCAGTTGTTGTGAGCATTTCATCAGTTTCACTGGGCTGGCAGGATGGAGACTACAAGGTGGGTTTTAAATCACTGCCATCTGCAAGTGCTACAGATTCTGAGATGACTACCATTAAAAACCAAACACTGATCTATAAACTTTCTGTATATCATTACTGACACGAGTGCAATAACTGCTCTAGGAGCCCACAAGAGCATCCCCTCCAGGGGAGGGGCTCTGAATCTCATCTCATGTCACTGACCACTCCTCACTGACCACTCAGGTGGCAACATTTCATGAAACTTTTCCTTCTTTATTTCTAGGTCACATAGTTTACAAGATTTATTATGTTGGTGTAGAGTGACAAAAGTAAAATTTAAATACACGGTTATAAACAGGCAGCAGCATTACAGAAAACAAGATGCACACTTTCACGGTCCTCTGTAATCATGCGTTAAAGGTGGCAGGAAACCATTGTATACAATTTGTCTATGGCATATGCTCAGTGCAGTTACCAGCACATCTGCAAAACACAGTTAAAAGGAGCAAGCAGATTTGTGCTATACCTTCAGCTCCTCCCCAGCAGCTTACAAAAACGATTTGCAATTCTCCTGCTCCCTGCATTATACCTGTGCTTATCAGCACTCTGGATAATCTTCCAATTGTGACATTTTTGAAGGCAAAAATGCATTTCCTTCAAAGTCAGGTTACTGTAAAACTACAACTGGTACCATGCTGTTTCAAAAGTAATACAGAATGTCACATAAAGTAGTGAGAGCTAAACAAGACATTGCCCAAGTACATTAAGAGCACATTAAGAGGCAGATGATGGGATGACAGGGTACAAGAGGATGGGAACTCACACCAAGCAAGCTGCTTTGCAGTGAGGTGCCAACACACCCAGCCTCAGCTTCCCCCTCCACCTGCCCCTCCTGCACAGTGGGGCAGAACACCCCAGTGAGGACATTCTGCAAAAATCAGTTCCATCTTCTGCTCCCACAAGCTCACACACAATGATGGAGCTGCAAAGGAACCGTGGCACTGCGGAGTGAAGCTACTGCTTTGTTACTACACCAAAAGCATTCTGTGCACTAGCACGTCATCCTTCAGTAAACTGGTCAGCAACTACAAAGTGCAATTGCAGGGAAAATTAAGGTAAAAAAATAGATTACACATCTGAGAGTTACAAAAAAGCAAGCCTTCAGTTCAAATAACTGATTTTATTGTTTTTAAACAGTGAGTTTATTTACTGCCTAATCATGAAATCCCTGACAAATAAGCAGTTCTACTAATTTAAATGTTTGCATAAATAGGGATAGCTTGTCATTTAGTATAGTCAAGACTGAGTGAAGTACTACCTGCACAGAAAAATCATCAGTGCAACATCGTAACACAGACATGTTTTAAGCATGAAAAAACCTCTCAAAAATATCAATACACATCTTTTTCTCTGAGAAACTGAGGCGGTGCTTCTTTCAAATGAAGCTCCTCTTCTGTTACCAATATAGACCTGATTTTTAAAGCATCAATACTTTTCAATAGCAAATGATTGTACTTCTACATTCAAGATACAGCACACTTTTTTTTCAGTGAATCTCAGTTTAAGATAGTCTATATTTAAATAATCTGTATATTACATATAAAAATACACATCTCTACCATAAATGAGGTCTTGTCTCCTTCTAAATGCCCAAGCCTTTTGGCTACCTGCCCTCACCATAAGTCTTACTCGTCTTAAGCTCTGACACATTCATCAGGTGAATTCTGCCACCATCTACTCAGAGAAGTATTTCCTCAACATACAGTCCCAGAACACAACTAAAATGCAACTCAAAACACATATATATAACTTTTCAAATGAGTGTTCAAAGAGTGTCGCTTAGAATTTAATTCAAGTTGCTGATTGAGAAATTCTTGACATTCAAGCCAGCAGCATAAATTCAACCTCCCCACTATGTCTCAGAGTTCTGTGCATCTCCAAGTAAGCTCACATTAATTTCCAGTCCTTACATTAACAGATGACTAGCTTACACTGATCAATTTATATTTCCAATGCAAACACACCTGTTGATTTCCATGTGCAGCCACAGCACACAGATCAGCTGAAGGCTGAATGTTCTCATATTGAGACATCAACAGGTAAATTCTCCGTTGCACTACATTCTGATGTACATTTCACAAAAGCAGTGCTAAATTTGTTTCCTCAAGAGTGAACCTATCCGTAACACTTAAGAGCACACTAAACAACATAATTAAAGATATTAATCAAAGTGGAGTTGTAAAACATTGCTCAAACTTTAGCATTGTTCAATTTACTTTAAATTCCTTAGCCATAAAGGAAACCTATTATCTCATAAGGCTGGCAAATGAGTAGTGCCCGCAAGCATGGCCACAAGATGAACACACACCCACATTTCTTTCAACTGTTGTTTCAACCTGGGCAGAAGTATATTAGCTTTGTTAGCAAGACAGTGTCCTCTTACTGTTAAATTCTTAAATTAATAAATTAAGGCTATTAATATGCATAGACTGAGGGCTACCATGGTGATAGGAACTCCTGGAAGGAGACCTCACCAGCTTCCACAATGGTTAGTGTACCTGGGTTTCTTGAACCAAGCCAGGCAGATACGCCTATACTTTTAAATGTTAATCCTTTCTGTTCCAAAGCTCCTATCTATATATTTTTTTTCAAAGTAAATATATAAGTTACCTCACTGTCATGCAAAGCATAAAGTCATCAATTTCTTCATTAAAAGAAGGCAAATATGCTCTCTTAGCTACTGGAATAAGAAGTACCTGAATATAGTCTTGGTGAAACCAACCAAGGTAAACCTCAAAGTAATACTGCGGGGGAAAAAGAAAAAAAACTAAAAATGGCAGCTACCTAATCAACTGTGCATACAACTAATGAACTAATGTTACTATTTCCAAGATCTATAACACCTGAAGTCAGTTATCTAGAAGCCCTCACAGGAATAGTGGAAATTTCAAAATTCAGAATTTCAAGAAGTAACTTTTCTCTGGGGAGGCAAGCAACAGGACCCAGCACACAGCACACAGCACTCAGGCTGTTTTGCAGTCTCTCTGTCCAACATCTATCAATTTTGGGAAAGAGATGCACAGATCAAGGCAGCAAGACCAAATATTGAATCTATGAATAGTTTTTCTTTTATGCTGAAAGACATTTGTTTTAATGATAAAAATAGGCATGATAAATACTTGCCACTGTCTCAGAATCAACATCTTAAGGAGATATTTCAGAATAAATGAAGGGAATAAAGATTTGTGTGAGCATTCAAACATGTTCAGGTGAAAAAAAGACTCTGTCTGAATTTCACAAGCTTCACAAATATCTGTTACTAAAACTGAACAATTTCAGAATTTGCATTGGCACAATTTGAAACTGAAGATATGAAAGAACTCATTCTCGAGGAAAAATAATAATTTAAATTTAAAGCTTTGAGAGACCAGGTGTATGAAATTTAAAATAACTAGAAGTAGTACCATAAATAGAAAGTCACGCTCAGAATATAGATAAAAAGGAAGAAATGCTGGAGAAAAAGAATAAAATTGTGTCTGTGCTGAGGTACAAATAGAAGGTTCTATAATACAGGATTAACTCTTTCAATGGCAAATACTTCACATACAAAAATCAAGCCAAGATTCACTTATCACATAATTCAAACTTTACATGTAATAAAGGCAAGGCAATACTCAGTTATGGCCTGTCAAATATTTACCCCACTAATGTTATCTACAAAAGCACTTTACCATTTTGTACACAGTGATTCCTTATGCACATTGAAAGGCTTTCTGTTAAAAAAGACATTATATACATATCTGTACACAATTCCAACAACCATGCGCCATCTCCCAGTGGAATTCTTAAAGCAAGATACCTGAGGTTTCTCAATATCTTCAATTTCTCTATCACAAACCTAAATATACATTTCAGATTTTACAAAAGGATACCTCCCTGGAATATGTGCATTATCATTTTAAAAAATTATAGCTTTAAGGAGCTGAAAAAGATTGCCTCCGTCCAAGAGACTTCATTTTCACTCTTGCACATTTAGGAATGTCCTCCCTCCCCAGGACTTTCCAGAGACAGAGGCAGAACAGCATTAGGTTGCACGCCTTCAATGCAGACACCACGGGATCTCTGCTGTCTTAGGAAAGTCAGGAAGAGTATGTCAGTAAGATGAAGAACTTCCTCCAGCTAGTGAATATCTGAAGAGGAAAAGAAATAGTTACTGTGGCAACTTTTAGAAAGGCATTCTACAACAAGTAGCAATGAAGTTATTCCATTTTATGCCGTTGAAGTTCCGGCCTTTTTCCTTGCACAATGGTACTCACCACTGCCACCACACTTTAAAGGAAGAGCCATGGAGCTGAACAACTCCTGAAATACACCCGTTAGAGTACCACTGCTTTCCTAACAGCAACAACCTGTGCTCATGTGTTACTGAGTAGCACATAATGATGGAAGTGACTCCAACTTTCCTGCTTCGTAAGTTTACATCAAACCTTTTCAACAGGAAAACTGTATTTCTTGATCTAAGCAGATTCTTAAATCATCCAAAGAAATAAGCACACATTTTAATCACATTAAGTTTCCGGTAAACTTCAAACATCCAAGATCAAAACTGGAGGAGGAAGGATTCACTCACTATCTATTCTGATAGTCCCAATTATTAGGGCAGCTATTCTGAGGGTCCCAATTCATTCATTCAAACAAACTTACAAAATCCAGTCTAACCAATCATAAGGGAAAGTGAAAATGTCATTAGAAACTTGTTGTTGAAAACAACAACAATTATCTTCAGTAATTAGCTACCAAATTGAGAGGATATTGAATGACCTAATGATATAACAGAGAATACTTCTTGTAGCACTCAAACAAAAAGGAACTATTTTTTCAGAATTTGACTAGCTCCAAAAAATAGCTTTATCCACAAGGGAAACCTTACTAAGCTATGGAATGATTCAAGCTCATTTTAAGTGGGAGTTCTTGCTATTCATTCTTTCGCTCCCTTTCTGGAGTCATCATCCCATACTAGCTGGCATATCATCCCTGAAAAGAAGAGAAAGTTCACCCAGATATGATCCACTGACAAATATTCTCTCTGAGTAATTCTTTCTCTCCTTGAAAGAGAATGAAGTGCCTGCCTCCACTGTTCTAAGACATTATGACCAAGAAAAACAGTAACAGTCCAAGGAAGCAGAACAGAAGGAAAACAATGCTAAATAGGTATATAAAGGGTTCTGCAATCTTTCTTGTAGGACAAAAATGATGAATGTTGCTGTTGTGACAGAACAAGTAAGATCACCTCCAGCCTCCCCAAAAATGCCCATGGCTGGACAACTGTCTCCACATGGTCATTTTTCAGCCTCAACTGCAGCATCAAATCTTTGAGGTTTCCAGTCCAGGAAGATCCCGTACCAGACTGATAAAAATATGACACTGAAATATTAGCTGATGAAAGACTGGATTCAGTTTTGGAACCCCTAATGGAAACAAACTGAGATGGAAGCTCCAGAAACTCTTTCAAGCCTGCCAGGATCAAATGAGACAGGACAGGACATCTGGCATTAGAAGTAACCTTTCAGCACTGGAGATGCTGACTGGGCTTCACTCTTAACAGCCCATAAAGCAAAAAACACAATTGCTTGCAGGTTTCTTGGCATTGGTTTTTATTGAAGGAGAAAGTGTCGGCCTGGAAATCTTGTGCTTCAACTTCAAAGCTGTGAATTCCTAAACTTTACCAAGCTGTGGTTAGAGACAGTATAAGGAAGACACCTGCTCAGGGTGATAATTTTCCATGTAGTGGTTCATGAATAATCATTGACATGAGTTTTTTCTAGTACCAAGCAATCCAATCTGGCTGCTGTGAGATTCACAACAACTGTGGGCCCCTGGATTCAAGGTTGCAATTTTATGCCTCTTCCAACAGCAATTCTGAAATTTATACCACTCATCTTTTCTTGTGCAGCATTTAAAAGAACAGAAAATTGAGTATTTGTTAATAATACATTCCTAACCAAGGCAGTTAAAAAATCTCATACGAAATCTGGCCTTTTGAATTAAGACCAAATAATGGTTCTGGAGGTTCCGCCAAAAGGCCATACAGACTGTCTTTAATGAATGAACAAGGAACCACTGACTATGTGAGTGAAAGAAACACAGACCAACTGAACAGTCAATTCATCCACGTGGGTAAAAGCAACTATGAGTGACACAGAGTGCTCTCTGCAATACACACCCAGACACCAAGAAAGAGTTTGTCTCTCATGTGAACTGCAAAGGAAAAAGTCTGTCCAGTCTCATTTGACACACAATATGCACACCAACAGGATGAACATACATATGTGCTATAACCTGAAGCTAGAAATTACAATTGCTGCTATGATTAGGTTTTTTTCCAGTAAGCAAACACAATTGCACAAACTGCAGGCACAAGCGTTTTTCTTCTCCATTAGAAACAGAAATTAATTCTTTCAATTTAACACAAGCCAAATATTTGTAGAATCAGATTTGCAGCTTTCTGTAAGCCATACTGAAATAGTTTCATTACCTCTGAAGCCTCTGCACAAGGTGTGACACCATGGTATCTGCAATGCCTGGACAAACCTCTTCAGCTAAATAAACTGCCTTCCTCAGTTCTTCTATGGAATCTGTGTTACCACCACACACTTCACTCTTCTCTTTCAACTGAAACGAAACCAGGAAGAAATATATTAATAAGATACTAATAAATATTTCTATACACAAATATATTAATAAGATACTAATAAATATTTCTATACACAATATAACACAGAAGCTTGTCAGGAAGTGACTGTCAGAGTTCACAATGTCAGCATTTGACCTTCATCATACACCCTCGCATGCTGAAAACTTTTATCAAGCAGAAGTTAGTCTTTGCAGTACTTCTCAGGATGTCATTCATCTTCACACATCTCCAATCTTCACACATCCTTTTCAGCATGCTCACAGTCAAAAATACAAAGTATCCCAAGGAAAAAAGAGCAGTATTTACCCATAGCTGTTTGTTTCAAGATGTGCTTCCTATGCTTACTTTAGTATACATACTTGGACGCCTATACCTTATACACATACACTGAAGTAACTTTATCAACTTTTAAAATAATTGTATCTTCATAAATTCTTCTCTTACCCTTCACGTATTCTTTTTCAAAGTTGTTTTAAAATATTTGGGGAAAAAGTAAGAAAAATATAAAACTCAGAACGGGAACAAAATACAGTTTTCAACACTGAAATTCAGAAATTAAATTCTTGATGATCTAGTCCACAACTGTATCTTGGAACAGTGAAGAGCTTGAAATTTGTAATAAGATAAATACATAACATAGTGTTAAAAATAGAATGCTGCAATCCAAACATTTACACACCTTCTTCTTGTCATGTTCATTGCTTTAGACCAGCATGGCTGATGTTACTACCATGCATATGAAGTATTTAGGAGCAAAATACAGATTTCAAAAGCAGGCACACATGAAAGCAAAGGGCACAGCTAAAACTTAACACAGCAAGTTCAAAATGGGTAGTAGCGACCTCAGGTGACCTCAGGTGTCATTCACTAACTTTTTCAATTTTTTTCAGAGACATAAATCTTGGAGCTGTTATGTTTTAAAGAAATAACTTACCTCTGCAAATAAAGGGGATATAACTGTAGACAGGCATTGGGATAGAGGCCTCTTTGGGATATCCTTTTCCTTTAAAGGAAAAAAAAAAATCTAACCAATTTTATTTCTGAAAAAAAGCATCCTCACTGTATTCTAATTAAAGAGAAAATGTAGTTCCAACATGCTACACTTTATGAAAACTTTGTTTCCATATATGTAAAATATTCTACAACATACTATTCCAAAGCAGTGTGGAAAATAGAGGCTGAATTAAAATCTGAGATTGCAGCACCTCAAATACATGCAAGCTCAAAATTAGAAAGGGAAAAAAAACCCAAATCCACAAACCAAAACCCCCAAACTCCTACAATCCTACTGAGCATGAACTAAATCATAGACATGCTGATATTTACTAGGTTCATCCCACATGATACAATATATTTCTGCAGAATTTTCAGAGCCAGCACAGCAACCACCTGCTTTGGCCACACAGGTTGCAGAAAATACAAGGGACCAGCTCCTAAACATCCCTTATTCTGGGTTAAGTTTGTTTTTCTTGGGTTTTTTTTTTTTTTGGACACAGGCACATCCTATTCTTTGTTACATTGTAGTCTTTTTCCTTAAAAGACCAAAATGCCTTCTCCAGAACTCCAGCCTAGATTTTCACTGTACTGGTTTTAGTTTACTATACAGAAGGAAGATTTTAAAAATACAGTATGGCCTGGTCTTCCTCCAGTGGTTGTATTTCACAAACTAGATAAACATTTTGGTACATATTTTGTCAACTACAAAAAAGGACACATTAGAATGCCCAAACTTCAAGACTTATTCAGAAAGTTTCGTGAAAGGCAACCACAGAAAATACATTTTTAGCAAAAATTCTGGAAGTTTCACAATATAAATGCTTTTAAAGGCATAAAATAAAATCACCCCACTAAATTATTAAAGCAAGAATTATCTCCTTGTATTATAAAGTCAGTATTTTCAGCACCTTATTTCTTTGCAAGTCCAAAGGCTGGGCTGCTCCATTCTCTAGATTCTTGGGGTCTTTTTCTCTTATTGTAAAGATCCACTCTTCTGAATCACTCCCACCTGAAGCCTGACCATCTGCTTCACTTCAAGGGAGAGGGGGGGGGAAAAAAAAAATAAACAAATCAATTTTTATTACCTACACCTCACTGCTGATGTTCATTCAATATACACGTTAAACATAAAAACTACAGTAAAGACCAAGATCAGGATTCTGTTGTGCAGGCTACTACATATAAAGACAAGTATGAAAATTCAGGTAACTTATCTTTTGTGTAAATTAAAAAAATTAAACCAAGATACTTCACCAAATGTAAGAAAGTGAGGCATTACAGATTGAAAACATTTTCCCAAGTCACATCAACAAGTTACATGAAATGTTTTATTGCCATCTGAAAACTGGCTTTAGCAGAGTACCTCAAATCATTAGGGAAAGGGGAGGAAATTAGAAAACTTAATTCACTTTTCTTGCCTAGAAAAATAGGTAAGACTGTTGTCACTGGAAGACATGAAGCCATTAATACTGTAAACAAATACACAGCTGTAATGTCACTCAAGAAATAACTCGATGCTAGTCATTAGCATTGCAGAGAATAGCTGCGTCTTCTTTACTATGCGGTATTTCATCCATTTGTATATAAATTGTAGCAATCTCTTCACTTGAATTTCATTTGCAGTGTTACTTGGCTGTTCAGCTTGAGACCTTCTGCTTGCAGAACAGCTGGCCCTATGTCTAGGAAGAACCAGGGACCCTACATATAAGAGAAGGTAGCACAGAATATGGACCAGAAGAGTTGTTCTCGGTGACTTTTACTTGCATGAAATCCCTGGCAACACTGAAATTAAGATTTCATTCGTTTACCAAGTCCACTAAGATGAAAAGATGCAAATAATAGAACACAGAAATATATGTGCTAAAAATAACTCCTTGGCTCCTCACAAAGGGTATGTTATAGACTCATCAAACTTACGTATCCGAGTCATCAGAACTGGAGTCGTCGTGACTTTGCTCAGACTTCCACCTCTTGTGCCTGTCAATGAGGTCAGCCAAGTAAGACGTTTTCTTAGAGTTTCGTAAAATGAATTTGTGTTTTAAAAGCTCTTTTGCAGTAGGTCTCTTAAAAGAAAAAAAAAAGAGAGGGTTGGGGTTTTTTCCATGTTTGAGAGTGTTAAGTGACTCACTATAAAAACAAAGAAATCCAGAGTTTAGTCTTGATACAAATGAGATTTTAAATATATACCATATCTAAAAATGTACCTGTCACTTATGTCACACTGTAATAGAAAAGCTGAACGACACTTATTCAAGCAATTCATGTCAACCAGTCAAGCTCTCTACTATAAACTGACAAACATGAAACTCACAAAGCTTGGGTCCTTGTTTAAGCAGGCCTCAACAAATTCTTTGAGGGATTTACTGAAGTTTCCTTCCAGCGTTGGTGGATTGTTCTTAGGAATGAGGAACAAAACTTTCATTGGATGTAATTCTGAATGAGGTGGCTCTCCTTTCGCAAGTTCTATGGCTGTTATGCCCAATGACCAGATATCTGCCTGTAAGAAAAATTGCTTTTAAGATTAGGTTGGAGAAAGAAAATAAAGTGTTGGCTTGCTATTCTAGTTTAACCAGCAACACACATCTGCTTGCTCACACTGTCCCCTGGTGGAATGGGGGTAGGGGAGGAAGAGATTTTGAAGGGTAGGGGGGAGAAAACTTGTGGGTTATGAACAGTTTAATAATCGAAATAAAATAACAATAATAAATTGTGATGAAAATGAAAATAACAAAGAGAAATAAAACCCAAGAAAGGCAAGTGATGTAAGTGGAAACAGCTGCTCACCACCAACAAAAAGATGCTCAGCCAGTCCCTGAGCAGCAGACCCCGGCCCACCTTCCCCCTGGTTTTATTGCTGAGCATGAGGCCACATGGTATGGAATATCCCTCTGCTCAGCTGGGATCGACTGTCCTGGCTGAATCCCCTCCCAGCTCCTTGTGCACCCCCAGCACGCTCACTGGTGGGTGAAAAGCAGAAGAGGCCTTGACTCTGTGCAAACACTGCTCAGCAGAAAGGAAAACATCCCTGAGTTATCAACACTGTTGCAGCACAAATCCAAAACACAGTCACATACCAGCTTCTGTGAAGAAAATTAATTTTACCCCAGTCAAAACCACCCCACTTG
This sequence comes from Corvus brachyrhynchos, assembly GCF_000691975.1. Lineage (NCBI taxonomy): Eukaryota > Metazoa > Chordata > Aves > Passeriformes > Corvidae > Corvus > Corvus brachyrhynchos. The sequence continues at coordinate 642,856 of NW_008237885.1, read as the reverse complement.
TAAAGGAGATTTTTGAGCTTTACTGTAAATAACTTCATATGTAAATTGGTGTTGTTACCATTTTTTTATGTGATTAGCCACATAGCCCAAGTAAACAGAGTTTCTTGGCTGTCTTCACTCTACACTATAAAACAGTTCTACTAAGCAGAGTTTAAAATTTTTTGAAATCAGTACTATTACACCAAAAAGCAAAGGTAGAGTTGTTGTAAACTAGCATTTTATCTGCCATATTCAAGTACACTATGTAAATATGGGGTAAGTCTAAAATATTTACATAAAGGAAAATGTTTTAACTTGCACAAGATCTTTCCTCAACATAAATTTGCTAGTACAACCATCAGAAATTTAATACATTAGAATATAACCTTCCTGAGGTTTAACACTGTTCTTATATATCATTCCTATTCACAGACTAGAGAAATGCAGTCTTGAACACCAATATGTTTTCACCATCAGAAATGTGCTACTGAAAGTTTTCACCATCAGAATGTGCTACTCTTTCTAGGGAATGCTGCCTCCCTAGATACAAATCCTATTGCAAATCTGACTGAAGTAATGTGAAATAATGCATTATAATTCTCTTGTGTTTTGCTGAAATCACAGACCCAAAAGTCAAGAGAACGGATAATAAACCTGTCAGAAAGGTAAAAGAAAAAATTTTCACAGAAACATCTATTTCAAGGACAAGATACCAATTAAAAATATTTATGTTTTGGGGTTTTTCTGTTTCTTTTTAAGTGAAAGCAGAACAAAGACTTATTCTCAGGAAAACAGAAGAGATCTGATATGAGCTGTCTGGTTTTACCCCCAAACAGAGCATTTGGAATTTTGCCATGCTGTAAACAGATCTATTTCCAGGTATGGGATACAGCAGAGATTTCATTTATCACTGCTGTCTTTACTAAATATCCCTCAACTGCCCCGTGGATTCTCGTGGTTATCTTTGACTGACTTGTACACATCCATTCCACTGTCACAGCCACAGTGCCTGGCCCAAAACAAGCTCCTCCTTCTTTGTTCAGACAGTATCCTACTGTTAAGAGCTTAGTTACTTAATTTTGCAAGCAAGAATGAAAAAAAAAAATCAGAGTCAATTAGCACACCGTCGAATTTATGAAATGCCATTTTGTTAGCCCACGTTACAGAACAGTTCCTGAGCACAAAGAATTACATAAGCACATGAGCCCCGAGTTTCATTTGTCTTAATAAGTGCATTAGCAGCTAAGCTCTCCTCAAGCCTAATTGTGAGTAACCTCCCTGTAGCAGGAAAGCTTTTCTTGGTTACAAAATAAAAATGTCACCTGCGAAGATGAGTCTTCATTGTAACAACTGAGCATTATTATTTCCAATTTATTCAGAGTTTCAGTTTCTCAAGAGGGAAGTGTTAAAGCCACATAAATGGACAGATTTTCTCCTGCCAGACTTCTGGTCCCAGGTGGAGCATGTGTATATATAAGTATAAACATCAAATTTACATGTGTATGAGTGCAGAGATACCCACTTGCACACACACATATGTCTATAAATACTTCCGTTTTCCCTCGTGTATTTATAACTGTACTGCTAGTGACCTTCCTCTACAAAAATGAACAAAAAAGTGCAAAAACCATGGCTGCACACTAGACTCTTTGAAGTCCAAGATGGGTTTTCGAACCCATTCCTGTTGAAAACATCAAAAATAACTCTGGAACCTCTGGAACCATATCCTCCCTTTTCACAGATAAGAAAGGCAGTACCAACTGCATGTGTATCCAATTAGGCATTTCTAGGATGCACTTGACTGTGACAATGAAACACCAGGACAAGCACAAATGAGTCCTCCAAACGGAGAGGGATAAGCATGACCTTAGGAAGTGGTGACACTACATTATCATTAAGTTTTATCACGTGTTGTGATTTTTAGAGTTTCAGATCTTGAACAAAAATTCTACTTCTTTTTCCAAGTTCAGACAACAGTCAGCATGTCACTGGTAACTACTATTTACTGCAGTACTGCCATAAGCCTTTCCTCTTCTAATCTAATGAGTAAAATTCAATCTGGCTTTGAAGCTCCTGTAAGTCAAAGAAAACAGTCTATGTACAAGAGAAAGCTGTTTTCAAATTAAATATCTATTTTTTACTGTACAAGTTTTATAGTAGAAAGAACAGAGAACTTGATATGTGAAAAATGAAGCAGGTTAAGAAAACAGGTTTTCATATAAGACAGGAATCAAAACAGGAAGCAGAAGCACTGCCAAAAACTAGAGCCCTTTCAAGCTTTTATTGGGAATCCCTCATCAAGTATCCAAGACTCTTATGTCTATGTGACATTGCAGACAGGAACAGCCAGAAAGGAAAACCTAAGGGCTGAATCATGCTTTGTCCAAGTGATGATCATTCCCAGAAGCCAAACCTCAAAAAAACAAAAACAAAAAAACAACCCCAACCAACCAAAACAAATAAACAAACTAAAAAACCCCTACAAAAACAGATGAAGAAAAAAAACCACCAACCACCATTCAAAAAATCTGTACTCAACTTTAAATTGGGAATTTGGAGTCATTTAAGCTTCTAGAGGCTCTACAGTGTTTTGCTTGTTATAGCCTCTTTACAGAAAGATATCAAATAGGGAATTAAGCAATACTACAGCCTAGACCAGAGTCAGCCAAGTCCAGTTGGCAAGTGCAAAGAAACACCCCAACCTCATTGCGCGGAGATACGGCCAATCAACAAATCCCTACAGGGGAATCAAGAGGAGATGGGCAAGGAAGATGAGCTCAGGGAAGAACATAAGGAAATACTACTAATTATCATAAAGAAAGCTGATCTTAATACAAGTGAGGCTTGAGGGTGACCTTTGTTTCAGACATACAGCTGCAGCAGTGGATCATGGGGTTGGGGCAAAGAGCCTTCCCTGATACCATGGGTGTCCTGCTGAGCTAGCCAGGCCATGTGGCAGGGAGAAGGCAGGGGCAGCAAAGAGCTGTATATGTACCTCAAACAAATGCATAAAAGCATAAAAAGCAAAAAAACTCCAAGCAACCAACAGAATGAACTTTGAAAAAAGCAATAGGCTTGAGCTGGCTTTAATGCACATATTCCTCCCTGGCAACAAGGGACACACAGTGCCATACTGGTGAGAATACGGAGAACAGTAATGGAATCACACTTCTGTTGTGACCCAACCATGTATTACAATTGATATATATTGTGCTTGTGTTGAGATTTCAGTACGCTGATGTGCCACTCTGTTAAATCAAAATCCTGAGCATAGATGAATTTGGTACTATAATTAACACCCCCGAATGGCAAATCTGAAAGAATATGGTCAGAGTAGCACAGACCCACACAGCACATTCTGCCAGAGATGAGTAACAGCACTTTCAAACGACACTTTCACAGCTACCAAATCCATATTCTTCAACTGTGTTGCTGGCTATTTTTTCTAAAAACAAGAGGAAGAGTTCTAACATTTTGTAGCTATTTGCTCTCTTCTACTTTTAAACAGCCAAAAATACTCATCAATAGAGTGGGCTAAAAGGTGATGGGATGTACTCGTGAATACTGTCATTACTTCTTGCCATCTGGGCTGTCTTAATAAACTAGGAAACTTAAACTTTGGAAACAAATTAGGAAATCTTTCCTCACCAACAGCTTTCAGCTGCTAGGTGTCATCTAAACACACCCTCATGTAGACACAGCGAAAGTTATTAGCTACAGTCTGAAGACCAACCTATGTAATTCAAGTTAGAAAAAGGAAGAGACTTTGGTAGTGCCTTAAAGTACCGTACCTTTGAATCATATGCTGACTGCTTTATTACTTCAGGTGCCATCCAAAATGGTGTTCCCACAAAGGTATTCCTCTTTATCTGTGTATCTGTTAGCTGTCCTGCTACTCCAAAATCTGCCAGTTTTACTTCCCCTTGTTCAGACAGCAATACATTAGCAGCTGGAATAAAGAAGAGGAAATAGCAGAAATGAAGACATTTGACACCGTTTGACAATGTACGGGTGCTCATTTAGGTTGCATGAGTTTTTCTGATATTCTTTCAACACAAATAAAAAAAACAATTTACCTTTAATATCTCTGTGGATTTTCTTTTCTGAATGCAAGTAATCGAGTCCTTTGAGTATCTCCCTCAATATTGTAGCAATCTGGGTTTCATCAAGTGAGCCAGGTTCTAACTAGAAGAGGCAAGAAATGTTTAAATATGTATAAAAAAGGGAGAAACAGAGAACAGAAATAACACTATGACTATAAAAAGAAATTACTTTTTCTGTCACCCGTCAAAACTTCCAATTTTCTAACTTCATAACGTGAGACAAACCAGAATATTATTTAAAAAAATACATAGTTCTAAACTAAGTGGCCTAATGAATAACAGGCAAAGAAATCATTTATCTAAAATACTACTTAAAGTTTGTTAAGAGTGCCATAAAGACAGAGTCTCAAGTTACTGCTTTGTGGTCAGGTCATAGATATACTTTGAAAAGCATCCGACTGTTAACATTACACTGAACTTAGATGTGCAACTCCACAGACCCTATGTGGACTCAAATCTCAAAGCCTGAGCAACAACCTAAGGCATAGAAGGTACTACATCAAGCAGTCTATGATTACATACTGCACTGGATTTTGAGAAACTCTCTAAAACACAACTCAAACGGATAGGCTGAGAGAACATTACATATTTTAAAAAGTTAACTTTTTTCGTGTACTACTGGAAATATAAATCTGCTAATAAAGATTCCAAGTAACTATTCTTATGAGAACAATCAGTAGTGTTAGGTGATCCCAAAGATCTTTACATCTGATATGAATTCTAAAAGTGAGAATAACACTAAACAGACAGAGGAAAGATCACTACCCAGAGAGACTCCTTAACCAATAAGGGCATCTCAAGAAAGACACTGAAACTTTGTGTCCAACAATTAATACTAGAAATATTCCAGTATTCTAGTTTACTCCACAATAGCACTCACTGAAGTACAATCAAAAAGTTGTATCTCTAAAGCTTCACTCTGTGAGAATGAAAGCATTTCAGATAAGGATTTTCACATAAAAATTAAAAATAGAAATCCTCATGCACAACAACAGAGGCAATATTTCAAGTAACGCAGACGATGCATTTGCTTTATCTTTGCAGCTTTAGTTACAATCTTTTTTGCTTTTCCTTAGCTGTGGTAATATACACGGTATTACCACTACCCAAAACCCACTAAGACATTCTCAAAGCTTTGCTCCAGCCAGGCTGTGAGCACCAGTATGAGACTTGGTAACATGACACAGCACAAACAGGGGAAGGCCTCGTATGTCAGATTCAGCTCACCTTAGTGAGGAGAAATTATTGAAAACAGACTAAATCTGGGAATACTGGCACTTGTACCTCAATCACAAACTTGAATTATACTCAAAGTTGAACAAAAATGTACATGCAGTTGCATTATATGTACTTTTTGTTCTGAGGCAGGATTTTTAAATTATCCAGTGCATACTCAAGTACAGAAAACACCAAGCTAGCACGACATGCCTGCACTCCAAACACGGAATTAAGGGTCCCCATTAATTCTTGCCTCAAGTATTAAGACATGGCAAAGCATGCCAGATTCCCATACGTTATGGTTGAAAACCATAATGTACATGTTAGAACTAGGAGAACATGCACCAGCACATAAACTGAAAAATCAATGAAGCACATAAACGGTGCTCAATAGACACTTAAATGATTATTTCAGTTCTGTGGTGAAATTTCTTCAATAACATTTTAAAATGTGAACAAGGACTTTGTACTATTTCTAGGCAACAAACTTAGAGAACAAACACATGGTCATCACACAAGTGAAATGTGTGTGATGAAAAGAAAAGAGAAGAAAATACAGTAACATCTGTCTTCATTTTGCTCTTTTATGCCTATACAGAAAGTAATAAATAATTTCTAAAAGCAAACCCCATTTCTAATTGCTCTTCTGTCAGGAAGAAAAAAGGCTATCACAATAATAAACTTTTTTTATCATATCTTTACAGGGAACATTACAAATTTTTACACAACCATAGAACTCCTAACAGATGTGGAAGCTAAAGGTATAAATGGGTTTGAAAACACACAACTGCAGGAAGACCATGTTTAATACCCCCTTCTGTCTTCTGGATGTCACCAGTGGAATCCCTTTACACGAAAAGGGCAAACTCTGCTGCAAAGACATTCTGCCTCAATTTGTACAACGATTTTCACATACTTAAAACATCCATTATTATTTCTATAATAGTATTTTTTAAATCCACAATAAACATAAGATGGTGTGTCATTTGGGAGGGGGCTTGGGTGCTTTTTAATAGCTAAAGTTAATGTCAGCATCCAGTCACAGAAAACAATCTGCATTGACCCTTCTGAATTCCCATTCAAACCTGGATACTCCATCCCAGGTGCAGAATGAGGCACTTGCTCTTGTTAAATTTCATGTGCTTGGTGATTGCCCAGCCCTCTGGTCTATCCAGAGCTCCCTGCAACCCCTCTCTACCCCCCATGGAGCCCATAGCTTCTCCTATTTCTTTGAAATATTATTTTTAATACCAGCCGAAATTGCATTTCTGTCTGTTTAGACTTCAGAAAGACTTCAAACAAACTTTTGTTTACTTGTTTGGGGGAGGGGGTGGTGAGAAAGATACCTTAAAATGTATAAACTAAGAAGAGTGGTGGTGGTAGAACTAAAAAAAGCAAAAAACTATTTTCAGGCACTAGTGCTTCTGGCTGACTGAAGATTAGCATTCTATGTTTATATCCTGCTTCCAATATTATGTTGCTTAGTTCCCTTCCATTTACACAAATAATCAATCATGCCTCACAGAAAATAACATTTTTCTGGCATTGACAAATACTTTTCTCCTTCACTGAAAGTGAACATTGCCACAGCCAAACGACCTATTATAGTTTCCGGAATTATAAGGTAGGAAAACAATTATGTGAATTAAAGTAACAAAAAACCATGCAGAATTTACTTACTAGATCAAGGGCAGAGCCTCCACCTAGATATTCCATTATTATCCATAATTTTGTATCCTGCAAAACAAAAAAAACAATAAAAAAGTATTAAGGTAAAAAAAAAAAAAAAAGTAACTTAAGTGAATGGGATTTATTCTGGCTTTTTTGCTGAAGAAACTAGCTGTAGTTTTGAAACACCCCTAACATTTAGCTGTTCCTCAAAAGTATCTTTGGATTATTTACTCAAGAGTGTGTTCATCTCTGTGCATGCATGTTTTCAATTTAATTCTGTTCCTCTAAATTAAAAAGAGGAAAGCTACTTCCCATTTCCCAATGGGTAAGAACACAGAACTCTGAAGTTCATTACTTCCAAACAACTGATGCATACCTCGTGTCACACTCAAACTCACTCCATGGTGCCTCTCTTTTGTACTGACACCACTAGAATATAGACAGTATCTGGGGAGAAGAAACTTCTCTTTAACCTCTACAAAAGAGTCAAGCAGCAGAAGGAAACCTCTTGCCTTTGTGCTGACTAGAACCAGCCAAGTATTTTGAGCATATTAACTCCCAAGAGCCATCCACCTCTGTATTCTTATCACATTTCTTTGTGCATTTTTCCAAGTGTCTTCTGAGACAAGAAAGACACTGACAGAGGCCACTCAGTGAAAATGGAGGAGAATGCATTTTCATTTTAAAATTCCAATTATGGACATTCCAAATATCAAATAATAAGTGTTACATATAACATATTTCCTTTCTTTACAAAATATTATCTCGATTTTGTTGACTATCTTTATTTGTACAGATACCTCAAAATATTTTCTTTAGTAAGCTTCATTTCTATCTGGTTTGAATTGAATTCTAATTTATTCTTCATATTTCTGCATTGTTTCATTTTCTTGAACAGGAGTAGGTTTCCTCCACTAATGCGTATGCATCTGTTATATAGTATAGAATTTTGCACAGTTGTGCTCAAGAAAGATGAAGCAAAGTAGTAATAAAGGTTGTTTAAGATGACTATAATATTTTACTAGCTTCAGCTAGTAAAATAAAAGCTAACAACAACATCAAGCTACTGTATTCCTAAGGAAAAGTTTGGTGCATATTACAGGACTGTTTAACACAAGATACACAATACACTGTGCTAAGAAAGAGACTGGACCCAATCGTTTCTTTCCACTGTTCGCAGCACCTTTTTCCCAAATACACAAAGAGAAGCAGTTAGTCAGCTTTTCCTTGCAGTACCAGCCTTAATACACACAATAAAGCAAAGCCACAAATCTACCATGTAGCCATTCAAGTGAAATTGCTGCATAAAACACACTGGTGGTTTAGTGTTTTTTTAGACTATCAAGTTATTTTAAGCTTTGTTAGTTTCAACTCTATGGTATGTACCAAACTTTCACAAGACCTCTAGCATAATAATATAGATGTCTCCCAGAGCAAGGAGCACATAAATAGCAACAATATTCATTTACTTTGTCCTACAGAATAAAACTTCCTGTAAAAATAATGGCTCACAGCCAGGGCAGCTGACTCTGAATTCTCATCTCTAAGGATGGATTCAAATTTTTAGAGAAGTGGTAAATGTACTGCAGGACATAACTTCTCCTAAATCCTGAGGGATTAAAATTTTAGTCCTTAGGACTCACTTAAGTATTTTAGTCATTACTATATCTATAGTTGCACTGCATCCACCTCCTCTCTGGACTCAGAATGCACCTGCTGTAGGTAAATGTGCATTTTTCCTACCTCCAGTTACACATACCATACTATTTTTAGATAAGACCCTGGATTAGAGCTCCTTCATCATCCACTATTTTTAACATACAGATTCAGCTAAATTTAGATACCTTTCTTCAGGAATCAAGTCATGCTATTTCACAAACACAGTCTTGTTAAAAATATTTTAAGAGAGCCAGAAACACGTTTTTTAGGAAGAAAGACTAATTTAAAAATATAATCTATCTCAGTATCTACAGACAACATCCTGATAGTGCTTACTTACTGCAGACATCACAAATATTCCAAGAACTGTAACTCATCTTGACAGAGTCCCTTACAGTACTGAAATACTTGTTTTTCTGCTAAAAGTTTTTCGTATTTTTCCTGTCCATTCAAGGCTCCAGGTCCTAGCAGTTCCAGAACAAGAACATTTCTGAGACGTGTCTTATAGTGAGTTATCCTAAACCTGATCAAAATGTTGTGTTTATATTTTGGTTCAGTCTGATAAAATGTGATTAAAGCTACATGAAATTTCCTGAATATTCAAAACTTGCACTTCATTTTAACAGTAACTTAAACACAAACATGTCAACTGCATCACTACGTCCTAGTTCTCTGGAAATGCCCGCATGGGAAAGAACAAGGTAAAGGAAGCAAATAAACCCCTTGACCCAAATATCCACACCACCTCACCTAGAGGTCAACAAGAGATGCATCTTCCCTTTTCTACTATCTCAATTATCTCATGGATTTCAAGAGCTAACAACTTGAAATAAGATATAATTTCCCAAAAGAGGAACTCTCTAGAATGCTAGGTACCAAATTCTCCAGCTGAAAACTAGAAATTAGAGGTAGAAAATAACTAACAAAAATATTTAAGAATGTAATTTTAATTACATAGTAACACAATTGTACAACACAATTACACTACTACACGTTATATTACTCATAGTCCTTTAAAATAATCATTTATCATTTCAGTTATTTTTCTAGTTCAATTACTCTTTGCTCTTGAAAATTTCATCATCAGCTGCCTGAGGCCACATGTCTGAATTTACAATACAAAAGCCAGTGATCCAGTAAACTCAGTAATTCTACATTTTAAAACAAGTGACGTATGGAAATACAGTTAAAACACACACACACACACACAACTGTATCTGTATCCCAGTGCAAAGCCAAATAATAGCAATCTATTACAATTATGGCATCTTTTTATCTGGACCCTTATATTCAAAGTTATTTTCAATTCTCTATGGTCCCCCCTTGCCTCAGAAGTATTACTGAACTTCATTGACGGTTTTGGGGTTTTATTTTTAAAGTTTTCATCATTCATATGAAGTATCTGAACACATTCATATGATGTACCCAAATAGATTTAATTACTATGGTAGCAAATCTTACTACCACCTTTCCATAATTCTTGCTGGAATTTTTTTTTTAGCTTTTTTATACAGAATCTGCATACACTGCTTAACAAGAAGATGCAAATAAATCCGTTTGGTGAGAGAGCTGTAATGAATTTCTCAATATGTATTTCATCGTAGAACCAACAAGCTATATATACCAACTTTATGTCTGTGGGGGCTTGGATACTAGGTATCCCCCAAAAGCACACTGTCACTTCCTTTCTCACATGGATATGGGAGAGAGAATACTGCAAAAGGTTCATGGGGTGAGGTAAGAACAGGGAGAGAATAATCTCCAGTTGCCCTCATGGGCGAAGCAGACTAAAACTGGGGACATCATTTTAGTTTATTACCAGTCAAACCAGAGTAGGATAATAACAAATAAAACCAAATCTTAAAACCCCTTCCCCCTGGCCCCTTCTTCGTCGGCTTGAATTTCACTTCTAATTTTCTCCACCTCTTCCCCACAGTGGAACAGGGAGATGGGTAATGGGGATTGTGGTCAGCTCATCACACATTGTCTCTGCCACTCCTTCCTCCTCAGAGGGAGGACTCCTCACGCTTCTCCCCTGCACCCACAGGAGACAGTCCTTCATGGACTTCTCCAAGGTGAGTCCAAGGCTGCACTTCTTCATGACCAGCTCCAGTGTAGGTCCCTCCTATGGGGTGCAGTCCTTAGGAGACAGCCTATGGGTCTCCCACAGGGTCACAAGTCCTGTCAAACCTGCTCCAGAGTGGGCTCATCGCTTCATAAGGCCAGAGGTCCTGCCAGGAGTCTGCTCCAGTGTGAGCTTCCCACAGGGTCCCAGTCTAACTCGGGCACATCCCTGTGTGGGTGGTGTGGGTCTCCTCCATGGGCTGCAGGTGGATCTCTGCACTCCCACTGAATCTCCATGGGCTGCAGTGCCACAGCTCTCTCACCATGCTGTGCACCAGGGGCTGCAGGGGAATCTCAGCTCCAGCATTCAGAGCACCTCCTCCCCCCCTTCTCCACTGACCTTGGTGTTTGCAGAGCTGTTCCTCTCACTTACTCTCACTCCTCTCTCCAGCTGCAGTTGTGCAGTTTTTTTCCTCCCTTCTTAAATGTGTTATCCCAAAGGCACTGCCATAGTCGCTTACAGGCTCAGCTTTGGCCAGCAGCACATCCGTCCTGGAGCCAGCTGGCACTGGCTCTACGGGACTTGGGGAAAGCTTCCAGCAGCTTCTCACAGAAGCTGCCCCTGTGGCCCCCCCACTACCAAAACGTGGGCATGCAAACCAGAGAGAATGCCTTCTAACAACAGCACAAGGCCAGCGCAGCACTACTATTGACTTTGGCATCACCACAGCAACGGGCCTCCTTCTTTCCTGAGTATCTCTGGCATGCTTCACATTCCCCAACACCTGTTGTCACTTTGCTTTTTAAAGCTGCCCAAATTCTTTTTTTTGCTTGAACTTCTCACCCTCTTCGGTATATATTCCCCTTTTTCTCACAAACAGAACTCCAAAAGCACTAAATTTTCTTCCATAGCCTAGATTAGTAATTATACATTACACGTAACCACTTATACTTTCAAGAAGATGATACATTTATATCCTGACACTAGCAACATTCAGTGCTCCATTTCAAGATCTGAAAAACGACCAGTTTTCTTCTTTTAAGCATCAGCCACAACACAGCATTGAATCTTCTTCAAAATACATGAAGCCATGGTGAGTCATCCATCCAAATTTAGGATTATTATTTCTCTATAAACTTAGATGAGCAGATTAATGAGGGCACATGGAACATTTCCTTTTTCACAGCAAGAACAAGAGGTTTTCCTCTGACACCATGAAACTGAGGAAAGGAACAGCTTTGGAATCTAGAAGAAGCTCTGTTAAGGGTTTCTGTAGATCATTTCCAAACTACGGTTGCTCTTCTCGAGGTCTGACTTCTGATTTTAACTCTGGAACCACAGAAAACCTTACAGCAGCAACTTCAGCTCTAATGAAGTTTCCTTTATCAAGTTACTTCTATACCATGAAAGTACTTGCAAAATAAGTGCAGACACAGTAGGTAAAGAATTTCTAGTACGTAAAAAATCAAAGACTGTACACTGGAGAAAAGGCCATCCACCAAAAAACTCCTACAGAGTCTCAAAGGTACATTTAAACTGAAATTTGAGGAGTACAGAAGACTTACAGAAACAAGTAATCAAGTTTAACATGTTTGTTTGTAAGTCCTTACAAAGTTAAAAAAAATCTGAATAAACATGGGAGAGGCCTACCTTCAGAGATGCTTTGTATTTCTTTTATGTGAAGAACATACACATTTCTTAGCACAATGATATTATACAGGAGAGACCAAGCTAAAGCAATCAACAAAAGCATGTACTGAGGAAATTGTTTCTAAATCTCCTTTCTTGTGGGAAGGAGAGACTGCAGAGGAAAATCTAATACAATCACAAAAGAGAAGGACTGGAAGGACTCTGAAGTAAGTGCACTGAATGACCTGTGCAATTTGAAAACTGTAGTAATAACAGTAAGCATGTTTGTTTTAAAGTGAAATAAAATGTCCCCACACCTATTGTGAGAAAGAGAATTTCCCAACCTGAACTCACTGTGAGAAAAGGTATTTCCCACCTTAAATTTATGGTACACAATTAGCACCAGAACAAAGTGTATTTATAAACATGTGTAAAAAGCTTGTTTAGTTATGGACACAAGCCATGTCCAAATTCCACTGAGAATCTCTATTTGCAAGCATTTAAATATATATGAACAATTACAAGCTAGAAATAATATATCTGATTGACATAACATAATATATTTTCTAAGTTGATCTATATACAGAAATTTTACCATCACTGGATTAGGAGAAAAACACAGAATATTGAAAAACTAGAAGACACAACCTCAAGTGATCTGAAAAGAACAAACTAGTACCAAAACTGATATTCACTGCACAACATGATGTAAGATAATTTGTTTAATAAACATTTCAGTTATGCCAAAGTAATAAGGGCCAGGAAAAGACTCTGATATTTAAGTACTGGTATAAATTTAGTATTAATATTCATAATTCTCCAAGCATAAGAAACCAGATTAAAAGAACCTTGAAACACACAATGCACACAACAGGGTAACTTCTCTAAATTGCATTCCTGGTACAAGTTGTTACCATTACATGGAGATTTGTCTTCTGTAACTTTGTATTTAAAAACCCATAGAAGCCTGACACATGTAGCAATCAAGTTTTTTAAATCCTCACATACTAATTCTTAAATGCTTGACTTGAAAAACAAGATGCAGACATCATGGATCTTGTCTTCCATATCTACTTTAAGCCACCTTTCCAACTGATTCCCTCCATTTTTGAAAGAAAGAAGGATATTTTCAGGTTGTATTCACCCTTGTGCTTTTAACTGCATCTGAAGTCGCTGCTGTTCGTCAAAGCCACCAGGTGGCAGAATCATGTAATGCCAAAGATGCTTCCATCCACCCCACACCCCCCAAAAAAGAAGGGCCTGCCCCAAAACAAGCCATGTAACCCACCGAAGAAGCACAAAACTACCTGTCTAAAATGAATCTGAAAACATTTATCACTCCAATACCCTTTATAACCAGAGGAAGAATGATTAACCAGAGAAATATATCTTAAAGGATATGATAATTCATATACCTGAATTCTTCGAAGTGCCTTCCTTTCCTCACAGTCATCAAGCACAGCTTCAGGCACCATCTTATTTATTCACCCTCTCCTTTCAATATCAAGTCACAACTGTAGCCACTATCTCATTATACAAGATGAAGAACCCCGGTATTTGAGCTCTCATTATTTATTAACACACATGGATATTGGGAGATTACATACAAAGATACAGATCAAGCACAAAAAAATTACATTTGGTATGATGCCATAAATGACGCATTCCGGCAGCGACAGGAAATGGCATTTACATATTTGTGGTTCCTGCTCCCAAAACTTTCCACAACACTAAAGGTCACCAACTGTCTCAAATCTGAAAACATGTATCAAGAAGTACCAAGACCTCCAAAATATTGTAAATGTCCTTTCCCTGGAGCTCATACTATCATAACAAATAATACACATACAAGAAAATAATTATTTAAGGCTTTAGAGAGGACACCTATGAGTTGATGTATTGCCATTAGATCCTTGAAATTCATCGGGATTTGCAAACTTTCCAACAGCTGACTGTTCAATTTGTAGACCCACAGATTATTATTAGAACAGATACCAACTGCCAAAATTGAGTTCTTCAGGAATAACTACAGGGTGGCTATTACTGCTATTCAGCAAATGAACAATTTTGCTAAGGAATACAATTCAGATCTACCTCATGGCCTCAATTCTTGTCATTTTTTGACTAATTATAAATGTTACATATATATATATATACACACACATATTATATATTTTTGGCTCAATTTACATCTAATCAGAACTACACCCAGTGCTGCCATATGTTGACAGCATAGAATGAGGAGTGTAACACTATCTGCTCTTTCATTCCATTCTTCTAAGTACACAATCCTTGGAAAGGGACAGAAGGTAAGCAATGCATCTCTGAACTTCCAGCAGCCTATCCAGATGCCAGTCTGATTGCTCAATGCCATAGAATAACTCTTTCAACAGCCAGCAAGGATGTGACAAAGGATAGAATCACTGATATCAAAAGTCAGATACTCAAATTAAGTTTCTCCAAAATTCGAACACTATAGGTACCCAATTCTGTTAGTGTAAGTAGTAAATAAAGTCCTTTCCACTGCAAATGGACAGATCACTCCTATTATTCCAAAATTACAGTTCTATGGCTGTTTAACAGCTATCAGGGAAAGGCTATAATGCTTTCAAAAGTTTTTGGAATTGTCTTCACAGAAGACAAAGACAGAAAAAAATACCTTTTATGCTAATACACATCTTTCTAAGACAGTATAGTTTGTTCTTGAAGGCAATCTCAGTAAGCACTGTATTTTTTTCTCCATATCTGAAAGAACAGAAATTTTTTAGCCTCATTAACAAGGAGTAAGAATACCACCATTATTCCAACACTTCCTATGGAGCACAGAGTTCCACAGTGCAGCTAATCCTTTACTTGAACTTTTCTTTGACAATCTAATCATCTGCTAATGTTCTTTCATCTAATTCCTACTACTACAACAACATGAAATTATATAGATCGGTGTTTTATTTGAAAGCTATTTGCTTATGTTATTACAGATTTCATTAAGCAAAACCAAACTCTAGTATTTTCTAAAGACACTTGTTTCAAAGCACTTGAAAGTCAGATGGCATGGAAAGATGATTGTTGGTTTCAAAGAACAAGAGAAACTATTTTATGAGATAATGACACTACACATACAAAGGTTTTCTTCTTGGCCACCAAAGACATTCTCTGGATAAACTGTCCTCTCCCTCCCCACCCTGACACAACTAACAATTCATGTCTTAGAGCAGAATCTTCAAGTACTGTCCTGTTTTCTTAGAAAGGTAAAAAATTACTGAAACACCAACAGACACCATGAATTAGTTATCTTTAACCTTGCAAATTAATATACCACCTAGGGGTTTTGAGGTGTTAGAGGACCAAGAGCAGATGCTATGAAATACAGATTAACTATTAATCAAGAAAGTATGACTAATGATCTTGCCATTCCAAAGTAGATCATCTCGTATACTACTAAAGAAAACAGTTTAAATTGATTTTGCTTTCTAAATGAATGAGTTCTACGATCAATTTGAAAGGCTACAAAGAGAAAGAATGTTGCTTTGAACATCAGCTTTCTCCAGGAAAAACTGACAATAACAGTAACTAGATTCACCTTTAAAAGGAATTCTTTAAGTATTTCATGAATTCCAGAGCCTCCAAATAATTTAACACTTCCTGCCTATAGCTAGGTGTCTCATTTTACCAGAAGCAATGTCCATCAACAGACACTTTTAGACTAGAAAGCGGTCTAGCAATTCTCAGTCCTGTTTCTACTCTTCCTTGCTGAATTTCTAGAGAAGCAGGCATAAGACCAAATTTATTTAAAAATATCCCCCCACAAAAAACCAAACCAACCAAACAACAACAACAAAAATCGAACAAACCCCCCCCCCAAAAAAAACCCCACAAACAAAATCACCTCCACTTTCACTGACAGTAAAAGGCAGACCAAATGAAGGAAAGGAAAGTTGCCTTTGTTTCCTTCTCATCTGCTCACAGGGAGGGCAATCCATTAATAAACTACATCTGTAATATAGTTTGTCTTAAAGGAAGAGAATGAACCCAGTAATATTTACTGCAGTGCACTACTGCTCATGCCAGCACATTCAGTAATGTCTTGTAGAGATAAGAAAGACGTGTCAGAATAATTCCCAGCAAAAGATCTGTAGTCTTCTAAAAGATTCCTTCTTTGAAGTTGATTTTTTTTTTTGCCTTTTTGAACACCAGAAGAAGACGTATAGAAATAAGACACTGTGATAAGATTGCATATTAAGAAAAAAATCTCAAATTCCTAGAGTTAAATAATGTAAGAAGTGTAGAAGATTACAAAAGAAAATTTTCCAGCAAAACTAAGGAAGCTGACTACTGTAAAAGAATCATAGAATAATCTGAGGAATAAAACCACCAAACACAAAAAAAATCCTCCAACCAATAAAAACCAACAACCAAGCTTCGTTTGAACACAGTCAAGCAAAACTCAAGCTGATTTGATCTATCCGCAAAGTCAGGACCTATAAACATTTTAATTATTCAGAATATCCATGGGCAAATCTCTTCCCCATATGTAAGTGTAGAATTAGGCATGATGTTATTTTCCAGGACAATTCACTTCTTTACTACCTCAATATATTTAAGTTACAATCTACAGAACCTTTATGCTTATGTGGTAGAGCCCAGTAAGAATGACTAGATGGCGGGTATTAAAAGTGCTCTACATAATCAGATACCTCTTATTTAGGTTTAAAGAAGTCAGTCCAACAGCTAAGTAATATACTCTCATCATAGATGGAAAAACAAGGCAAAATTTTACAGGACTTACTAATAGATAAAGCTTAAATGGTCTGAGTGCCAACTATACTCTCCAAATCCACCCCCCCTTCAAAAAAAAAAAAAAAATTAGTACCTGTTCAGCAAACATATGAACATCTTCACTAATGCCCAAATATTCCCACTAAAAGAAAAGAAAAAAACCAACACAGCAAAACCCCTAGAATGTTCTTCCTTATGATGCCAGTCATATTCTTAGCTTTCATATATAAGAATATACTGGAATATACTATTATATATATATATATATATATAAAATATACATGATATTTTTAATATACTGGAATAAGAATGTGAAAAGAAAGATCTAGAGCTGAGTATTCATACAATTCACCTGATCTAGGTGGAGAAGGGGTGGAAGTCACTCCTTGAAAGTCGGCTTTTACAAAAAAATAAATTTTAAAAAGCTACCATGGGCATTTTGTGTTTAAATTTATGATATCAAAGTAAACTTCTGTTTATTTTAAATTGCTTTCTCCACTAAATTACTTTTCCATAGGCATTTGGAAGACTGTGCTTCATGTAGGTAGCAACTCTAACATGGAAAAATAATTCCTAAGGACATATTTCCCTCAAGGAGAATAAAATCCAGTAATTTATTTCTACAGAACTTTTCTGGAATAATGCTCACTAGAAATTCAAGCACACAAAGACTTGGGTGGAAATCATCTGGATATAAAGCGATAATTCAGAAATCTATTTTAAAAACAGGTTTAAAACTGTGCTAAGTAAGCAGTGTTTGGTTTTGATTTCTTTTTGTTCTTCCTCCAACTTTAACCTTAACAGTCATGAATTGAGAAAAGCTCAAGTTTGAGCCTCATCCAAAATATGAAAACAAAAAACTAAGGGAATGATGGGAGCATATGTCTGAGTTATACCCCAGAAGTGTAACATATCTTTTTCCCTTCCACTGGGGGCACATTCTTAGACAAATCGACAGTGACGGACAACTTTGGGAATCTTAAGGGGGCTGCAACCAGCTGATTAGACCCCATAGATTTCTTAAAAAAATTGTCACGAAGGAGCCACGAATGATGGCAATGCTATAGTAAAGAATATTACCTCGCTGGGGTGCAGGACTGACAAGTATTTTGGCTGGGGAGCGTTTCTGAGGCGCTTACCTCCTTTGAAGTCTCTTGGCGTCAGGATGAATGCTAGCTGTCCTGGGGCTGCCATCCCTTTGAGGGGAGGGAGATACAGATGAGCCCAAAGGTTCTCTTCTAAACACAAGTCCTTACTGCAAGCTGGCCAAAAGGTCCCTGCAATCAAAGAAATCATTGTGGTTTTGCATGTGGCGCATTTATGTCCTTTAATCAAGGTTTGTCAGCCATCTAACATGTTCAACCACAAAGGAAAAAATAAAGGCATCTGCTGGGTAGCCAATGCAGAACAGAAACTAAGTAAAGAACTGTTCATTCCAGTTTGGACTCTGTGAAGTCCATGAAAAACACAGGTAACATGATACTTCAGACTAAGCAGAACCACCTCAGTACACAGTATTTTATGCATGAATACATGTATTAAAAAAGCTGTTTGCCTTTGGAATCATTCTCCAATGCTCTGAAACTCCTGCCTTCTTCAGGTCTCAAGAAAAAATGTCACATTTTAATTCCTAGACATACATACTAGTCAAGTCTACTATCTAATGCAGCAGACACGTTTCAACAATTACCTCTTGCAATCACTACAGTAGTATACAATTAATCTTTAAATGCATCCCTTTTGCCATAAGCTAGTTGTAATAGGGCTTGCAGAGCCGCTTGCTTGGAAAAAAACCCACAACAATGAATGTTCTGTCACAGTGCTGAATAAAGATTCCTTCTGCAGGGCATTTAGCAGACTTTTGTGTTTGCATGCCAACATGCTAAAGCCACAAGCTCCATGTTTTCCGTAGTGTGAGTCATCTCTAACAGTGTCCATATTCACAGCCTCCTTGGCACATTTCCTGGGCACATGCCCTTCACCATAGAAATGATTCTTTATAGCCCAGCTGTCACAAGCCTAGGCATGTCATATTAAGCACATGATTTCCCAGAGCTGCAAACTAGTGGGCGATCTGGATTTATAACTTCTACCAAAGTATATTATAGTAGAAGCATATAGACACATATTTCTTGAACTGGCTGCTCTTAGCCAGCAAATGCAAGAAACTTGGACAACAACAGAACAACAGCACACATTTCACTTCATAAAGGAATGGGTAACCACTACTTTGGAACACTAAGCGTACACGAACCCATACTCTTCCTATTCCCACCTCCCTACAGCCACTTTCCCCTTCCTCGCTTCATAACACATTGGTGGAAGAGTAAAAAATCCTGTCCCTTACAGCCACTATCCTTTTAACTTACATTTTTTATTCTTAGTGGAGCTGACAAGAATCATCCTTCCCTTCCCTGTCCACCAGGCAAATAACTACTTCATAACCGTATCTACCAAGGCATTGCCTTATGGGGGGGGGGGAACCTAACTACTAACTGGGGTAGATCTTTTCCCAGGAAATCCACTTACAGAGACACAGAAAGATTAATGAGTGACTTACGTGGTCCTATGGCAATCCCAACAGACCATCTACTCACCTCTTATGAATAGTCACCAAGAAGGCAAGAAATACAAAAATGTAACCCTTAATCAAAGCTCCAAATGGAACTGAATTTTACTGAGTGAATCTGGTTATTGATGAACTGTACAAGGTCCCAAAACGGAAAATTGGAAGCAAAAGCAAATAAAGAAATTGGAACCAAAAGTAAATCAGCATTAGTTCACAGAATTCTTTATCTCTGTCTATCTTAAACCTTCTTCACTGGAGTAGTTCACATCAATAGGACACAGGGGGTTTATAATTACTCCCTCCTCTATACCAGAAAAAAACTTCCAACAGCAAATATGAGGCACACAAACCCCTTCTCCATTGCCCAAAATCACTTGCTCTAATGCTTACATCTGTTCCTGTTTAGCCGTTACATCAAATTAAATTCAAAATTCAAGTTACAGATCAGATTTACTTCATAGGTCATTGATTTAATCCCTTTTTTACCACTTACCACAATTTCCAACATCTTTTGCACTCCTGCTCTGCAGCCTATCAAGCTATAACCCTCTTTTCCTACCCCTTTTGCATTCACATGCTACTAAATTCCACTACTCCCTTTACAGAACACACATAGGCCAATCCTTCTTCAAAACTCTTACTACTAATGGAGTTGTACACATGTATCAACACTACAATAGCTCAGGATGTTCAAGTCAGATTTCTGTCAAGCTCATCATTTCAGTCCCTGAAAAACATTTTTCTGGAAACCCTTTATTATTTTCCACTTTTTGCCTTTACAAATTTTACCCTGACTCTAGTTACTGGTAAAAACACCTTCTATTCACATAAATAATTTCCATACTGCCTTCCTCTTTTATGTTTTTGTTTTGTTCTTACAATTTGCTGTTTCAAGGAACTGTTGAAGGAAGCAGAAAGGGAGAAAGCTCCGTACCTCCATATGATCATTTTTATCCCAACAGTTACGCAACAGCTTAGAATTTAATAGTATAATGAAAGAACCTTAAGAACTTGTTTGAAAACACTGGCTACTGAATACAAGAACTGCAATGTTTTAGAACTAATACACTCCTTAAACCTATTCACTGGGAAACTTCCCTTTTGAAGTTCAGTATTTCTGAGTCTAACCAACTTTTTCCAAATAACAGTTTCTGAGAGTTCAACACTCAAACATTTAAAAATGCTTACCAACACACTCTGCAACATGCCATAATGTTCCCTTAAGTGTAAAGAACGTGACTCTTCTGCTTTTATACAACTATGTGCATACAGACCACATGGACACTTAGAGTAAGAAATTTGACCCAAAAATTTGTATAAATGCCAAAGTATACTTAAGTAAAAGAAAGTTATCTGAGCAATACAGACTATCTAACATTCACATTAAAAATGCAACAAAAACATAATAACTGTGTAAGTGCACCAGATTATGACAGAGGTAGGTAAAGAAGTTTTCAACCAAAATGTTTTAGAGGTTCATGAGAACATCAGATTAATAGACTGGCAGCCACCTGATGGCAGGACTAACCACATTCTAGATGACAAGCTTTGTGCCAGGAAGTCTATCTGAGAAAAAAATGGGGAACCAGCCCACAGAACTAATGCACCTAAGCCTGGGCATAAATACATACACACACTCTCTTTTTTCAGCTCTACAGTTGGCTGATGGAAGAAGCTTCATAAACAATGTATTGGCAGTGGTCTTGCATAAAACTTTAGACTAATCTGAACCATCAGTGTACAATGCTCTAATCCTTAAGATAAAAGACTTAAAAATATAAATAAAAAAGAGGTGATTAGTCCCCTGCCTACTCAGTGAGCTGAATCACTTTACTGAAAGTTCCAACAGCCCCTGTGGCTACTTGCAAGGACCTCCCCTTTGCAGCAACAAGCTTGCATCTCAATGCCATATTAATACTCTTTTTAATTATTTCAGCAACAAGGGTAGCAGTTAACACACGAGTTACAGAAGGACGTTTGACACAAGATTACATATGGTTAGAAAGCAATGCTATGTCATCCTGATCTGTATGGCCAAAATAATACAGGGCTTCATGTTACAGCTAATCTAGAAGCAAGCCATTACCAAAAACTGTGGTCCTTTTCTCTCCCCCCACCTCCCAGTTTTTAGGCCACTCGAGTCTACCATTTTTTAAATTATTTTTTTTTGCACCTGACCTAGCAGTTCTGTAGATACAGGTCAGAACTGGCTGATTGGTTAGTGTTTGGGGTTTGCTCTTTTCAAGAGCCAGGTTGTTTTTGGAAGGGATGGGAGAAGACATTGAGGAAACTTGTTTCCCAGGTGAACCAAGTCATGATGCAGCCGACAGATCCAACACAAGTAAAATGGCAGGAACACATAAGCAGGATGGGGAACAAGATACTGCTGCTGCCTATTCTTCATACCTGTTAGATCTGCCTAAAAGCAGGTACTGAGATGTGAAATTACACACATACCATATAGAGGTCAGCAATCACAGCAGTATAAAGGCAGCATTTAAGGCCATCACAAGGACAATACAAACATATTACTTCCCAAGAACGATATTTTACATTAAGTTTTCTAAATTTTTATTAAAAACAAGATCAGAATAACATCATACAGTTAAGTACTTAGACAAAATACAAAACATAGCTACTACAGGCTCTCAGTTTTCTTTGAGATGTACTAGGTGATGCTTCCCAACCTTGATGTACTTGTACAGTAAGAATTATTTAGCCATAAAAGGCTAAAAGTGCAGAACTGATTACACTGATGAACAGGAAAATTCTTGAAGTCACCATTGTTTACTAGGTAGATTTTTCAACAGATGTGAAAAAATAGGGCAATATGATGCAGATTCCAGAAAGTGATAATAATCCCTTCAACTGCTGAAGGAAAATACTGGAATAACAAGTTTCAAAAAGCACAGTTCGAAACAGTACCTTTGAATAAAGACAATGTAAACAAGTGACTCTTTTCTCATTAAGGGCACAGCAAATGACTACAAGGAAAGACAGAAGTAGTAAAGACTATGGGCAACAAAGGTTCAGACTTCAAGGTAACATCTCTGAAATAAGAAGGGACCAAACTATTTTAAATATGAAAACAGGACTTCACAGCAAAACAACATGACTCTAGAAACAGAGTTTATGGGTTCTTTGGTATCCTTTTGCCTTTGTCTTATTTATGGTTACTGGGAGGGTCTATCAGTGCAAGCTTTCTACGTGTTCTTTTCAATCAGTAGACTGACAAGATCTGAGAGCCTATCAGAACCATTGCAGAAACCTTCTTGCCACCTCCTTCTGAGCTGTCCAGCCACATGTCACTTCCACATTTACTGTGGACAAATGAAGGCAACACTCATTCAACTTCTCTGCAGGCTAAAGCTGCCTAATGAGAACAGAGGGTTACGGGGCTTCAGAAGAAAAGTAAGCATACCAGAACACAGGCTGGATCACAGGAAAGTGGGTCTCATTTTGCTCTCAACATTGCCACAATAACAGAATTTGCAACCCCAGCCTTCCTCTCATTCCATCTGCAGGAATTCCTACAAGTGAAGACAATTCCTTCTAGCTTTGGTCTAGAGAATGAAGAAGGCACTCCACCACCTCAACCCCTCACAAAATGCAATGATGACAACATGGCTGCAATTATACCAGGCAAAAAGGAAGATAGTTACAGTTTTTTTCATTTAATCCTGCCTAAATGAGTCCAGAGAAGGACACTGGAGCTAGGGAAGGGGTCTGGAGCACAAGTTTCATGAGGATCATCTGGGGGAGCTAGGAGTGTTTAGCCTGGAGAAAAGGAGGCTCAAGGAAGACCTTATTGCTCTCTACAACCACCTGAAAGGAGGCTGCAGTGAGGTGGGAGTCGGTCTCTTCTCCCAGGTAACACGTGACAGGATGAGAGGAAATGGCCTTGAGCTGCACCAGGCAGCGATTTAGATGAGATACTAGAAAAAATTTCTTCACAGAAAGGATTGTAAAGCACTGGAAGAGAGTACCCAGGAAAGCAGTAGTCACCGCCCCCGAAAGTGTTCAGAAAACATGAAGACATGATTTAATGGTGAACATGGCAGTTGTGGTGCTAAGTTGATGGCTGGGCCTCATCTTGAAAGGTCTTCTCCAAGTTTAACAATTTTATGACTCTGGTTCTAATGCCCATCCAAAGTTCAGGGACTGTAGTTTGCAAGGGCACTAGCTGCTGCTGTGGGGCTGGGCACAAAGCACAATGATGGATCATCAGGAAACTACTCACATGTTTCACTTCTCCCTGTGCTGAGGCAGAAGCCCCTGTTGAAGTGGATTCTATAGTCTTAAAGTTAAGCAGGAAAAATCTCAGTCCCACTCTCCCACCCGGATAAGCATGAAGAAACCTGTTACAGGCTGTCTGTTACATCAAATGACAACAGAACGCACCAAGTCCATTAACTTCTGACTGACCCACAGCACACATTTAAGGTCACATCAGTTCAGAGATGCTCATAAATGTTAAAGTAAACCAGTTAAACCTGTAAAGCAAAAGAACATCAACTTCAGTAAGTTTAAAGTCCCACATAAACACTCAAATTCAAAGTTACATTAGCTAGAATATTCAACACATCCACATTAAAGTTCATGAGTCTCCTAAAGCATTCGAGCTCAAGCTTCTTTAAATTCAGCAAATACTGATCTAAAAACCCTCCAAAACCTGCTACTGGCATAAAACCCACCTCATACAAGATGTTCCAATATTTAAGCTGTCTTCCCTTTATAACAGCACATGAGATTATCAGATGAAATTTGCTTATCCTCACCATTCAGCAAATACATCTTGTCATATTTTGGCGTAACTGATTAGAAAGCACTAAACCATCCGCACTTAAACACAGA
The DNA here is from genome assembly GCF_000691975.1 of Corvus brachyrhynchos. NCBI lineage: Eukaryota > Metazoa > Chordata > Aves > Passeriformes > Corvidae > Corvus > Corvus brachyrhynchos. The sequence goes on along the minus strand of NW_008237885.1, from coordinate 618,333 downwards.
AAGGCTTTGCTATATACACACTGAATCACTTCCAACCTTCTCTAAAAAAAACAAAACCTAGCCTGAACTTCAGTCATCCTCCAGAATACAGGCTTTCCAAACCTTGAACTGTTCCTGAGAAGTTCTTTACTGGCTGCATTGCAGTTTTCCAGCCCACTGTGAACTGGCCACGTTATTCCAAGAAGAGTATCATTGATCCTGTGTATACCAAAGCCTTAACCAATACAAGACTTGCTTTGGCTCAGCCACAGCACTGCTTACCAACCTCACATTCATCTGATTACCAAAAATAAAACCACAGATTAATTTCAGAATCACCATTTTTCATAAATAATTTTTTTTCTTGCTGGAGTTTATTTGCCAGAACTCTTTGTACTACAAAGTTCAGTTAATTAAACTTCATAAAAGCACTTTTTTTTTATTAGGGTAGACTCCGTCACTCATAAAAGTTAACCAGAAGCTATTTTCTGTTTTCTTCCTGTCTATAGAAACGCCAGCTTGACTTTCAGCAGTAGGTATATTATATCCTAGATATAAAATAAAAACCCATACGGGTTTTATGTAACAAAGCCTAAATTTAAATTATTGGCAGCTATCCTTTATGAACCTTCTATCACTGCTTCCTATAATTTTTTTTTTTTAAAAATTCTTAAAATACATTTATAAAATGGGAAGCTGTCTGTGTGAAATAAAGGGGGAAATATACTTTGAGTCTTATTCTTCTTGGGTCAATAAATTTAAACAGTTCAAAAGAGGGTATTCCCTGAAGCTCCAAAGTGTGCTAGAAAAATATATTTGAAGGATGAAGAAACGCAAGCTTAGAGACAGTATATTTTTTAAAATACAGTAATATTTTTAAAAGACATACTACAAGACTAGTTCAATGCCAGTTTGATATCACTTGCACCTAGTTACAATGAACGATGAAACTACTTATAAATTATTTGCTCTGCCATTACATACATATGTATAGAAGTCTAAGACAAGGAAATGAAAGAATTTTCAACATACACATACATATAAATACATCAATCTCAGCTTTTCACCATATACATTTATTAACCTAAGCTTTGAGAGTAAGGTACATATACAGATACACAAAAAAGTCAAGGGTCTTTAATCTTCAGTGTTTTAAATATAAACACAAATTAATTTGCTCATATATTTCTAAATAATAAGACAAGATCAAGAAATATAAAAACATTATTAAGTTATAATAAAGCAATACTAAAAGTTATTAACAAAACTGAAGAAACATTATCAGAGAGGCATGTGAATCTTGAAAATAAAACAGATTTCAAACAACAAGGACAGGAGAAACAACCACACAACCAAATCTAACTAAGCTCTTGAAAAATTGGTAAAGCAGAGTAAGATGCAAAAGGCAGAGCTGACAAGCTTCTAGACTGCAACACTTTTAGAATAAGTAGCATAGCAATACTTCCTATTTAAAGCACAGCAAAACTCAGAAGAGATAGCAAATTTCAGCCAAATTTCTAAGAAATTTTCTAAAAATTAACAAAAACAAAAGAATGCCTAATCCATTACCAGGAAGAATGTGGATGCTGTTAACCTAAAGTCTAAAGAAGTAAATAGACCCAGAGAAGTTTCATGAATTAATTCTATAAGGATCTAAAAAGAACTACAATTCTTCTATCCTTGGAGCATTTAATCAGATCATAAAGGAACAGATAAACCTTTCATTTGGAAGACAGCAAGCAACATTGCTACACATTTTTAACACACCATGGCAGATAAGGAATGGCAATCCCTGTAGATAAATGCACCCATGTAAACCATGACACTGCAATTTGCTTTAAGAGCAACATTGCAGTTACTTCTTATATTCTACAGTAGACAGAAGACCTTTTTTCCCAATAGAATGGGAACATTAAGACTTCGTATTTAAAAATACAATGCCTTCAGAAAAGGGCATTTCTGTTTTATATAAATACATCTTGATTTCTGACAGAAAGATGTACCACAAATAAACTTATATTCAGAATGACAACCTAAACTGATACCACTTCACTATTGCTTTTGCTTTGTTTGCATGAACTCTGACCACAGCAACTGCACACAAACCTCCAGCAACAGACACACGGAACAAAGTCTAGAGGGAATGCAAGACTTGCTTTATGGGAGCAATAAGCTGCTTCTTATTTAAGACTCACTGTGCTAAAGCAGTAATATTTCATATGAACAGATATGGCTTAGTCTCTGGATATGAAAGAAGAATTTGCTATAAAGAAAACACATTTCCAAAGTATTCAATTAGTATATACAGAGAATTGTAGAGTAAGGAAATTTAACAAGGCTTTTGGCTATATCACACTATGCTAGATAGAACCTAGAAATTAAACAATGTTTTTAAAAAGTAAATTACTAGAACAAAGTAACTTTCATTAACTCATTAAATTGCAATAGTTATTTCAAGCTGTCCTACCATGTATATCATGCAGTAGACAAGAAGAGCTTGACAAGCTCTTCTCACATCAACTCAAGACAGCATGAGGCCTCAGACAAGCACAATGGTATTATATAAGCCTTCTAAAATTTCAAGCAACAGGTTCCTGGACACACTGGCACGTAAAATCACATAGCTTAATGGAAGAAGGTGTGGAATAACACAGAATGAAGAACAATATAAAGATTTCTCAGAAACAGGTGATCCAATTTATTTTAAAAGAACCCAAATATTAAAAAACTCAAGCCCAAAACATTCTGCCTACCAGAGAAAGGATAGCAATTCCAAAGACAGCATCGATCTGTCCGCCAAAAATAATTAACAGAAAATCAAATTAAGAGTTCCCTATAAACAGTACCTCTTTCTATCCAACATCCACCAGACACATGGTCAACATGCATGAGGCTGCACAGACCACAGGATAATAAATGGTGAAATGGTTGGCAATATAAACTGAGATCTTATTGTTTTCCACTCGCTTACTTCAAAGAAGTTTGTTCTCTGAGAAGACATTACTATCTTTCTTGTAATTAGTGCTAAACTGTCCAATCACAAAAGAAATCATGTCTCTTGATCACTCAACACATGGAAAAATTAATGTGTTAAACGTACTCAGTGACGGATTATCTACACTGTTAGAGTTAAAAGACAGTCAGACCCTTAGAACTACATATAGCAGTCCTGGATTCCAAATAAAACAGATACCTGCAGCAAATAAACTTAGATTTCTAGCCAAGAATATGAACCAATTCATTGAAATATTAATATAGTCCCTTTTGTGTGTGTGTATATATGTGATGACACATCTCTGATAACAAGACCTGACTCTTATTTTAGAAAGCAAACAGAACTGCAAAATGTTGCCTTTGCAAAGATTCTACCATTTCAGCATCACCTAATAACCACCACACATTAATTTTTAACAGCATAAAGAAATGAGCTTTTTGTTTTGAAGACCAAAAGTTCTGTAGTACCAAGTGTCTTACAAACAACACACATTCACAAAAAACTGAAGCCATGAGTACATGAGTAGTTGCACATTCTACTAACTGTAGAAAGAGATGTACTTCATGGCAAAAGTAACTCAGTCATACACAGCCACTGTTGGTGCAGTATCATAGAAAGCTGACACAAGTTGAAAAACTCACAGGCTACTACACTGAACAGAAAAAGGCATGTGGAAGGTATCAGAGGGTCCCCCTCACAACAATAAGCATAAATATCCCTATTGGCACTTCGACCCAGCCAAACTCATTCAGGGCTCAGAGCCCTACAATCTCCTCTCATCCTCCATCAGGAAAAGCAACCACTGCCATAACACCTTCAAAAAACATTGACATTCACGTAGTTCAAATTTGAACACTGGATTTTCTTTTTCAGCCCCATTGTTATTACACATTTTTAAAACTAATAAGAGGTTTTCCCATCAGACTTTTTCTTATATTCTATTTCTTATCCTGTAAGAGCTAATACCCCTTGCTGGTTTCTCATGTGCGTACAAATGACACCAAGGGTAACTAGAAACCATCACATTCAATTTCAGAGCTCTGGAGATGATGGACAAGGGTCTGGAGGCCCAGGTAGTCTTCTCCTTGATTATCCCAGTTTGGGTCAATGACAAAAGGAGAAGTAGATGGATTTACAAAGAAAACAACCAGCTGCATCACTGGTGTTGGCAACAAGGTTTTGGTTTGGGACTGTGCTGATTGGAAGAGATGGAACTCACCTCATGAAACAGGTCACACAAGCCTTTGCCAACAGAATGGCCAACCTTGTAAAGTGAGCTTTGAACTAGGAAAAGTGGGAGAAGAGGAGAGGACTGTGACATTTCCCTGCACCCCTACTGGGACATAGATACACTCAAACACCTCCATGAAGTGCCAGCACACCAATGAAGGCAGTATAGGGAACAAGCAGCAGGAACTTGAGATCTGTGTGCAGCCACAAGGCTTTGATCTCACTGTGATTACCAAGACATGATGGGACAGCTCACACAACTGTAATGTCACAGGGAAGGGCTACAACTGTTTAGAGCAGACAGACTAGGAAGGCACAGTGCTGGAGTCGCCATATTCATTTAACTATCAATCCTTGACCGTGTAATTTCAAAAGTAGTAGTAGCCATGAGGAAAAATTCATCCAATTTACTGTGCTCATTAAGTGCCTTCTGATACTTCTGAGATCACATCTATACGTAACATCTAAGTCCTGTTCTGGTAATAAGTTATCAGGTCTAAAAAATCACTAACAAAGCCCTTCACTGATAAGATATCCAAGCAAACTGGTTCAGAGCACAAGGAAGAAAAGAAAAACTGTCCCTCACTTGAGTAATGCATCTCCTGGATCCAGAAAAAGTCCTTTTCTCTTTGAAAACTAACTGGCAATCTCAGAAATACAGAGATAAAGCAGGGTGCCCCTTTTAGAACCTTCACGTCTTTTCTGAGAAATAGAGCACTTCCACAAAAGCAAAAGCAGACTGAATTAAAGTGTTTATGCCTACTTCTAACTTCAAATCCTGCCAAGATGACAAACTCTTATCTAGATTCTCATCTCACTGTCGTAAAAGAAAGAGCTATTGAGATGGGAACAAAGTCTGCCCAAAGGAATAAAGTAATACCAAATGCTTTCAGGTATTTCCACTACCTTCAAGATGTAATAAATCATTACATCCATTCAATTAAAACCAATAACAAAAAAAGCAAAACAAAACAAAAGAGCAAGATTTCTGGCACACTTAAAACTGAATCCCAACAATAATAATATAGCAGTGGGAGGAAAGGCAAACAGATTCACAAGACAGTTAACAGAAACGCCTTCCATCATTAGCTTTACTTATGTCTAATGTGCAAAAAAATTTACTTTCAGATTTTAATTTTTAAATCACTCAGATCAAGGCTAGGTTCAGTCTCCTCAGAAGGATAACCTAATAGCTTAGAATGATCAGGAATCAAACCCTGATGAAAAATTTCAAGCTTTACAAAACAGCTGATGCTACATTGCTTTTAATGTTTTGATAATTCAAATGTAGACTTAGGTTGAATTTTCTGAATTTAAATAACCTAATATTAAGAGAATATAAACATATTAGAGCTCAACAAACTCATGTTATTTAAGGGGTTTTTTGTACAGAAACAGAAAAAGACATGCATTTTTTTCCTATGAAGTTCTGTCACATACTTCACAAAATACAGTAACTCATTCTTTCTTTAGAACTGAAAGGACAGAAATACATTTTTCTTCAACTGAGGTCTGACAAACCTCACCAAAAAAACAGGCATAACTGGATAGCCTGGAAAAGAATTACTTATAAAATTAAATCGCCACCATCTGTGAGTATCTTACCTTTAAATAGGATCCATAATATTTAGTTACATATGGACTGTCACACTGACTCAACACTGTGATTTCTTGCTGGATGTCTTCTATTTCATCTTCTGCTTCTTCTAGGTCAATAATTTTTATAGCAACAACTTTCTGAGTCCGATTGTCAATTCCTTTAAAAACTTCACCAAAAGACCCCTTACCAATTCTCTCCAGTTTTGTAAACAGCTCTTCTGGATCTGCCTTCAGAGTCTGTTAAAAATAAAGAGAAAAGTCATTCAGTATTTGTAACACTAAAACAAAATGCACTGTTTTTAAAGGCAACAAACATTTCAAATTCCACATATTCCTATTTATCTAGCTACCTTTTTCTACCTCCATAATTATCACATTCTTTCTACATCCCTTATATGCACACACCGATAGGATAAAACCCTGACACATGGACAGGGTTAAATTTGTTCTTTATATACAGCGTAACATAAACCTATCTGGCAACAGAAAATGCTGCTATCTCAATTTCTTTTTCTTTGCCAAGAAAGAGTATCCAGGATGAAAGATTGTTACACAGATTCGGTTTTTATTAAAAGCAAATAGATCAAACACCTCTACCAATAAAAGTAAGCCTTTTGTCTAACCTTTCCTCTTGAAATTGGTTCCCTCCCACATCCCAGAATCCTTCTCTTTTGTATTTTTCACATATCTCATCCTCCTAAGGATTTCATTCACCTTCTTCAGGGCACAGAATACTATTTCCTTCTGTTTGATGTGACAAACAATCCTCTTCAATTTTCTCCTGCTAAGGATCACCTGCACGAACAGCCAAGCTTCCTCCTTCTCCGTGATGCCAAGGTTTTCTCAATCAGGATTTATTTATCTTTTTCTTCTTCTCTCAGTTGTGTAAAGTCATTCAGTCCTAAAAAACATCCTGTTCCCAGCTTTCTTGATTTGAGCAGTCACATAAAAGCCACAAGTCCTCACCTAAACATGCAAATAAGACTGAGGTGGACCACACTGCCACACTTGGTTTTTTTCCACTGTCAAGTATTCAGCTCACTACTGCTGCTCAGACTTCTCACTTTCAGTGCACAGATGGTAAGTTCCACAGCATCTTGTACCTTCTTAATCTAACAGCACGGACCCTCACTAGGCAATAAAAAATACACACATTGCAACTATAGTGGGGCTGGACTATATGACCTTTAAAGGTTCCTTTCAATCCAAACTATTTTATGATTAAACTGGAAAAGTCATAAATAGAGGGAATAGTCATGAAATGAAGAAAAATAGGATAGGATTACTTAGAATCTTCTCCTTAAGAAATAAAAGTAATACTTTAAAAGACATGTTTGTGTTTTTAAAAGGATGACACTCATGCTAGCTAAGTGAAAATACATTGTTGATATAGAAAAAGGCTCATACAAGAAGAATTCAGTAATGCCTAAATAAGCATAAAACAACACTTTATACTTAGCCCAACTTCGTAGTAGCATGAAGAGGGGAATGAGAATTTCTAGGCTACCACTGGCAAGCACTGAAACAACATTTTCTGTAACAAGTAAATTTAGCTTATAAACCACCTCCCACCTATACTTCTGTCTACTTCTGCTCTCACATCTCAAAGGTTACATAATTAGCCCATGCAGCTGCAAGAGGAAGATAGTCTAGAACACAGTTTTTCTGGAGGTATCTCAATTTCACACTGAAATAGGTGTTTTGAGGACCAGGTAGCTGGAACTGACCAAACCCAAAGATAAACCCACTCGGTTCTCAGAGCATTTTATCATCTGGCACAAATTGGGAGTACATTGCTACTTTTAGTACTTTGAAGACAGCTATAAGACATCACGGCTTTCAGATAATCATTCCAGGAACACATCACTGGTGAGATCAGCCTAAAGCAAAAACACTCTAAGTGTACTTACTGCAAGACTTCACCAGCCCCAAGAAGTGCCCCCTGCTTTACATCTTACTGATCCATCCTTTTATCCAAAGTCAGTTTCAGGAAACAAATAGAAGGGCATGGGGTTTTATAACCCTTTTGCCATTAAGGTAACAGAGCAAAAGATCCAAATCCTTTCCATGAAAATCAGCTTGTTCCTCCTTTAATTTCAATGTAATGAGAACAACATACTCTTACACACTAGTAAATATTACATACGTAATATGCTAATATATCTCCCACTTGGAAACCAGACCAAGGCACTTCATGTTTTCTGACAGTCAACCCTTAGCTACAGAATAACCCTTACCAACACCTCCAGGGACATAATTTCTAAGAGATCACAAAACTACAAACCAAATTGTGCTTACTGGTTCTTCTCATGCTTCACAGAATGCTCTGTTGTCAACATTCAAACCAGTCTTCTCTGAGAACTCTTCATGAATAAAAATAACCTTAACACCTGCATCAGATATTTTCCCTTGTGGAAAACAATTATCTGTCTACACTTTCATATATCCTGTGTTGGAATTTGAGATAATGTGCCGTAGAGAGCTGTGCACGCCTAATCCATCCACACAAGCCTTCAAGTTCCATTCACCTGCCACAGGAATCTGAGCATTACATCATTACAAAGGCATCTGGGTAAGCCACAAACCAATCCCAGTCACAGCTGCCTAAAAAATTCCATGTTTCACCTCCTGAGACTAAAAAGCCAGCACTGCTCAAAGTTGCAGTGCACTGCAGTTGTTCATGTGGAGAAAATGCAAGAGCTACCTGCCAGCAGCTCTTCAAGTTCTGCTGGCTGTACGTATACACCCCCTATTTTCCCTCTTCCCCTTAACCATCTATTACTAGCATATATTAGATCCCCTTGTTTCACAACACCACAGTCTTCATAGACTTTCGGGAACCTCACAGTTTCTTTTTTACAGTGTCAAGCTCTTGGGATTCTGGTGTTAGGCTGGCAGTTTTATAAGACAACTGTAAAAGAGAATTAGTAATTACAGAAAAGCGAGGAAGATAACTATTCCTGGAAGACCCAAGAAGAAGGGAACAACTGTTCCTGTTTGATTTTTTATAATCAAAATTTTGCAGACATTTTGAAATGCTAATTTTTCAATAATAACAGGACTTAATGGGATTAAAATAATTATCAATATTATTTCATATGTTTCTTGTGAAATGACTAATTGTCAAACAAACAAACAAACCAACCTTTCCTTACCAGTTCACAACTTTTGTAAATTCATTCATTTGTTCCAAAACGTAACACTTGCCATTCCTGAATTTTGTTCTGAACAACAGTAGGTAGCAGTTGTTTCAAAAAACCCGAACAACACACTCTTGCTCTGCAAGAAGGTCTCAATTTTCTTCTCAGAACACCAGGTGTTTGAAGTGAGAGCCTTAAACTACTGGCAACCTGTGTTTTTGCAAAAACTAAGAGTTGGTCTCTTTTAATGACCTGCTGTCTTTCAAAAATAGAGATGTCAGGCCTCCAGATACATAAATGAACTGCTTAAATCTGAAAGTACGGGAGTGGTCAATTCCCACCCATTTTTCCAAGATCACATCTGGAAAGGATTTTCCAAATTTGTTTTTGCTTGTTTTTGTAAATACTTCCAACAGAGACAAAATAAACAAATAGCTTTATAAATATTCTCTCTACACAACTACCTAGAGGAAAATGACTTCCACTGATACTTTCACTATGGTTTCGCCAACTCTATTCTTTGCAAGCTTTCACTAAACATAGAGCTTATTTCTACTCAAAATAATGGGAACTGATAAAAGAGCCTTCATGTAAGCATCAAATTAGCACTTCAAATATTGCTAGAAACCACAGATTAGAACATCAATATCTGCTGCAAATGGGTAAAGCTAATCACCTTGACAAAGAACTAGATCTCCACCACTACAACATTTTTTTCAAAGCTTGTCACAGAATACACAGTGCAACAAATCAAAAACAAATTATGGAGCATTCAGATTGGATGATTCCAGAACTTTCAGTTTCCACAGACACTTGAGTTACTTTGCTTTTTATTTCAAATAGTTTTTCACACTTTTGAACACAAACTGCCATCTTGTCTAGTGTCCAGCTTGTTTAGCCATGCAGAACAAAGTCCTTTTCACCATAAGCAAAGCCACCATTCATCCAATAATTTGAGTAATCTCTCTGTACTTGTTCCACATTGGATTCATTACTTTTGACCTTAATCAGCCAAAAAAACCCACTCCATTTAAAATTAACTCTTTTTAGAACCTAACAACACTGTTGCCCACTTCAACAGAATAAAAATAGTCCAATACATTCTCAGATCCTATTTGTTCAATTTGGCCTCATGGCTCAAACTCAGCTGCAATCAACTAAACCAAATCACCTCTTCCTAATGCTCTGCATTTCCAACTAATGAGCTCCCAGACTCTTGCAAAGGTTCTTTGTAATACTCATACTTACGACAAGCTGCACTTTATGTTGCTTTGTTCAGTAATTCCAGTTCCCAGGGTTGCACAGTTCTTCAGCACTGGCCTCTCAAGTGTAACGGGTGCCTTTAAATTTTGTACCATCAGCCATTTTAATCAGCATGCATTGCCTTTTTCTATGCAAAGGTCACTTTTCAGTCACCAACTGATGAGAACAGTCCTGGAGAAACTAGCAGTATCACCCACTCTGACACCACCTCTGCAGTACCCTCCTCACAGCCAGGATTACACATGTCTAGCAACATATTTATTTTTATGAATCTCCAATTCTCATCCACACTAATTGTCCCTCAAAGCTCAACAGAAAACATTACTGAAATTCAAACTAGTTAGATCCAACTTTACCCATAACCGTTCTGAGCAAAGATACAGCTTTATGTTTATTTCCATGTCTCACTCCAGTTCTTATTTCTAACCTCTTTTTATGAAGAGTTATTCCAGCTATTGTAGAAAAGCATTAAAAAATGTCTCTTTAACTTACAAGAATTATAAAGCATCTCCATAATTCAAGTTCTTTTTTACTTGCAGATCTGTGATTTCTCTGTGCAGCTCATTTGAAATAGACAATCTTTTAACACCTCATTTTGTATATGTTTAATTTCACCAAATCAATTTCCAATTTGTCAGTCCAATTCTCATTCCCTACCAAGACTGAGCCCAAAATATAATAATCTAAAGAGGTTCAAAGATTTCTGGGGATAGCTTAGCCTGGAAAAGAGAAGCCTGAGGGCTTGGAAATCTTATTGTGTGTGAATACCTGATGGAAAGGAGTAAAGAACACAGGGCCAGACTCTTCTCAGTGGTGTCCAGAAGAAGGACAAGATGCAATGGCCAGAAACTGAGTATAGGAAACTTCATCTAAACTTTAAAAAAAAAGAAAAAA
>NW_008237885.1:598816-607144 GCF_000691975.1 Corvus brachyrhynchos | reverse complement strand
CGCGAAAAAAAGAGAAAAGAAAATTACATAAAAAAAAAAAAAAAAAAAAAAAAAAAAAAAAAAAAAAAAGAGGAAAAGAAAAAACGAACAAACAAACATACAAAAAATAACCACCAAAACAACTATAAAGGTAAAACCCCAACCTTCCTTAATGTGAGGATAATCCAGCACTACACTAAGTCTGTCCAGGCAGGTTGTGGATCCTTTGAGGTATTAAAAAACTAGGCTGGATGTGGTCCTAAGCAATCTGATGACTCTACTTTGAGCAGGAGGTGGACTAGATGTGCTCCACAGGTCCCTTACAATCTCAGCTATTCTGTGATACACTTCCTATCACACCAAGAGTTAGTTTTGCTGCTAAATTTACTGCTCAAAAACAATTTCTTCAGAAATGAGACACCATTGCTGCACATAATTTCTATATTTTAAATTTTTTCTTTGGTTAGATCAGAGAACAGAAATCTGCCAGAGAAGTTCACACAGGAAATTTTCCCACGTACTCAGAGAACTTTGAGCCTAAAGCCAATCAAAGTGAACAGCAGGCACAGTTGATGTCATTCTTCACACAGCTCCCCATTTCAAGAAGGCACTGCAAAGGTTTCCCCATAGCACCACTTGCAATCTTTCAAAAAACCATTGAAAGTGTCTTCATCTCAACACGGTATTAAGCAGTTCCCCTTTTTACTTTGATCCCCACAAAACTAGCAGCACAGTTTGTGCTGTAGTGGAGGCAGGCAGTAGCAGAGATACATAAATTTGGGTAAATTGCACAAACTCAAATCATGCAGCCCTCCCACAAACCTGGGCTACCAAAGCAGGGGGCAGGGAATAAACAAACCCACAGCCAGAAACAAACAAACAAAAAAAAAAAAAGCAACCACCAACTCCCCAAAACACCCATATAAGATGGTTTTGTATCAGGGAAAAAACTACCTCCAGGAAGGAGAAGCCTCAAAGTTTGCTTTTCAGCATTTCAGCTTTCTCAGAAGCTCACAAGTTTTTGTGTCAGCAATATATATATACCACATATGAACAACTGATACAACACAAAATTATTTCCTGCAGCTGGTGTGAAATTGAAATAGAACAGAGGCAGCAGGCAGATTATAAATTGTTCAATTGTATCAATCCCTACCTATACTTTCAAAGAGCAGCTAATTAACCCAAAAAGACAAATTTAAATGGGATTTAAAGTCTGGGATTTTTATATAAACAAGGATAAAAAAAATACATTTTTAAGAAGCCTTAAAACTGGAACCAAATTTGAGCCATCTCTCAGTCTTGTCTATCAATAATAAAGTAAAATGAGACAAAGTACCATAGCTATGTTATAATTATCATGAACAGCAACAACTGATTTTTATTTCATTTTAAGAAGACTAATCAGCAAAACATTGAATGAGAAGTACAAAGACTAGAATGAAAGCATTCATCTATAATAAATAGGTGTAGAATTTGTCAATTATAAGAAGTAATTGTTTTCTTTTTTTCTTCATACACATTCCATATTTCTAATTTGCCATCTCCCATACTATAATTATTCAATTCAGACACATGCTACCATAAGGAAATTGCTTTCTTCTGGGAGAAATAAAATATACCAAAAATGCAGAGAATTAGCAGTAGCAATACTTTAACTATTGAGAAAAAGGAACAACTGCCATAAATCCTGCTGTGAAACTTCAGTGGGTTGAAACAGAGGAGAGAGGAAGCAAAAAATAAAGCTGTAAACATTGCATCTCAAACACTGCAGGTAAAAACATATAGCATGAATCACTGTGGCCTACTAATACCCATATTTGTCACACAGTTCAACTCTCTTGTTCTGATTTCTACCTAGATTGAAACAGGGTTTAAACACATTTCCAGCAAAAAGTTGCCTAAGGTGACCCTACCATAAAAGTATTCCTCATCCCTTGTATAACCCTCTTTCCACTTATTTTCATGCAAGATGCACTTACCTTAGATTCAGAATACAAAGTATTCAATTCTTCCTCGGTAACACAAATATACAAAGCATGCTTCTAGATTTCTAATTAACCAATACCATTTTCTGGGTGCAATGTTCCCTGCACAAATCAGTCTGAAATTTTCTGATATTTTTTATTCAGAAAGCTGCTTAGTGTACAACCCTACAAGTTTAATACCAAAATGAATAGTTACCTAACCACAGCCTGCTTCCAGAAAGCATATTTAATTGGAATTTATTCTGAGTTTCTGAAGTTTCTCAATTTTTAGTGCAACATCACTAAAAACTTTCATAACATGTAACTGACTTCCCCCCCTTTCATCCACTACACTTCTAAACGGTAAATTACTGCAATTAAAAATCTCTCAATGCCTTGAGCACACAATGAAAACAACACACAAGTATCAGCAGTAGGTACATTATGGCAGTGAAACACAAGATGTATTTTAGACACCAAGAGAAAGACAGCTAAGGAAAAGTGTCCCAAAAAGAGTTTTAGAAAAATGTCTCTCACTTGTTTACAGTTGCTAAAAGGCTAAATGCTGTAAAAATCACTCTTAATTAGCTAAGCTACTGATAAAAAGAAAAATAAAGTAGCTCTTTGTGGAAAATCCCATCATTATGACAAATGGCTGAATAAATAGTGCTAATTGAGGCAATTAGAAAGTTATATTGCATTAACACTACTTGAGAAAAAGAAGGAAAAGAGCGAATTTTAGGTTCTACAGCAATTCCATAATTTGAGGGGAGACTCTCCTTGCACCCATTGTTATCTGACAGGAAACCCAGATGTCTGTCTCAAGAAGCTGCCAAGCAGAGCAACTAAGAATACAATAAATTCTCCTGGTCCAAGCCTCACTTTTAATCAAGTTACACTGCAGAAGGCTCTCAGTTCTGTAGTAACATACAATCAGCACACTCTGATGTTTGTGCAACCTAAACATTTATTACTCTAATACCCATTCTTGTCCACTAAGAAGGAACAACACCATGCACAAATACTTCCAATAAATGAAGTATTTTTTGGTTTATGAAAGCCATTTCACTAAAAAAAAGAGCATCTATTCAATACATCTCTTCAAAAATAAACTACACTTATCTGAGTTTTGGAACTTCCTGAACGTAGCCAGAAGTCTGGTTTCAGGTAATATACTAAAGCTTAAAGCAAGCTTGGGAAAAACAAACAGATTTTACTGCTATCAACTAACTTGTGAATGCCAACATCACCTTGCACTGATCATAGCTCAAGACTCAGTTTGGCACATAACCCAAACACATCAGCTTAAGGGAGTTAGCAATTTTGGCAGAAAGAAGTTGCTACATTCACAGTCAAGCTTCTGTGTATAAAAAAAATTTAAATATGGAAGCTGAAGTCTACCATTAAAACAAACAAACAGACAAACATTTTTCTCTGCTGAGAAATGGAGATAATTTTACTGATGGGTTAGGAAACCCAAGATTAAAATCTTTCTAATGTAATGTAATTTTATTATCTCATGTTGTCTTCTCATAAAACTAAATATTGTCTTAAAAAATTTGTCCCTCTACATCTCAAATCCAGTACACTGAAGAGATTCTTCCTATGTATTGTATTTGTTATTAATTGTCAGGTGCATACCTACACATGGAAACTTACCCAGATCAACAAAGAGTTTACAAGTAAAAACAGTTCTGATTATATAGCTGCATCCACACAAATTATTACTTTTAGGCACACAGAACACTGCTGAATTAAATAGTACTCCACAAATGCAGGCAGGTGTATCATCACAAAAGCAATAACCAGATCAAATTCAATCACAGAATCATAGGATACCAGGTTGGAAGGGATCTCAAGGAAAATCTGGTCCAACCTTTCCCAGCAAAAGCACAGTCTAGACAAGATGGCCCAGCACCCTGTCCAGGGAAGTCTTAAAAGAGTCCAGCAGCAGGGAATCCACCATTTCCCCAAGAAGATTACTCCAATGGATGATTGTCCTATTTGGGAAAAAATTTTCCTCTTGTGTCCAATCAGAACCCTCCCCAGGGGTAACATATACCTCTTACTCCTCATCTTTCCACATGATTCCTAGTAAAAAGGCAGTCTCCATCTTCTCTGTAGAAACCTTTCAAATACTGGAACATGGTGATAAGGTCTCCCCTAGGCCTTCCTTTCTCAAGGCTAAACACATCCAGCTCTCTCAGCTCCACATGACAGGCTTTCCAGTTCTCCAATCATCTCTGTGGCCCTTCTCTTGACCCTCTCCAGCTGTCCACATCCTTTTGTATAGCAGGCACCAAATTATTATCAGACGGATGCAGTATTTTATATTATTATTGATTTATATTAGATGCCTGGTTAACTTTATTAGTTAGTGTTTGGTGCATCCTCTATTCTCCTTCCCACTCCACCCCCCAAGAAAAGGAGCATGAGAAGAATTTAAGCAAATTTTGAAAATGCAGCCAAGATACATACTTCCATCTTCTAGTTCAGAAACACAAAAGATGCCACTGTGTAAAAGCTGACATCAGAGCCTTGTACACCACTCATAACACAAGGCCTGATATTTAAATGTGTTCGCTGCATCAGTAGCCTTTTGTCTCTCTGGGGAACAAAGATGACAGCTGGCTAAGAGGGTACCTTACTCAAACATGAAACTGGTACATGAAACTTGCCACAATGCAGGACAAGTCTGACTGGTCTGTGAGGATACCTGAAAGACACAGTCGCCATAAGCAGTATCTATTTACCTTTTCTGGAAGGCCACACAATGGAAATAGGTTTTCCTGACTCCTCTCAAACAGCTTACATCTATTACATAGCCCTGACACAGCCTTTGACTACAGAGTGAGAAGATGCCCACTTCATTTTCACCAATTAAAACTTCTGTCCTGCCACCCAAGGGCTGAGCTTGTAATATGTCACAGAACCATGACATCTGTATTCAGGATATTTTAAAACTCATTAGCCAAGATCCTAACAGTTCAAGGATCTGTCCAATATTTAAGTGCTGTAAGTTACTGCAAAGCTTTTGTCAAACTATAATGTAAACAGTAACAGTGAGCACAAACTCTCAAACAAAAAAACCAAAAAACAAACTGGGTCTCCTACACAGAAGCTGCAAATGGAAAGCAGTAGAAGCTAAGCAGCCTTTCCACAGTGCCTTTGATTTAGCAACACAGTATTTTGCAATTACCAAACACAGAGCTCACACAGGAAGTCGTTAAAACAGTTTCTTATAAAAGGAGAAGGAGTTACAATAAGGAAGACAGTAACACCTATAGTGTGTTAACTATGAAAGAACAGCCATGCTGGATCAGAACAAAGGATCCTCTAGGCCAGGACACTTCTCCTACAACAGTCAAAAGTGAACATCTTGAGAACAGTGCAAAAATAGAAAAGTAAACAGCAGTATTTCCCAAAACACCCTTCCAGTCTCCAGCAAACTGACACTTTAGACACTTTCTGAGCCAGAAATGGTGCCTTTATACTTAAAAACCTTTCTTTTCTGTTAATTCGTCAAGTTCCCACTTAAATTTAGTTAAACTTTTAGCATTTCTTGAAGCGAAACAGCTTGAATGTCAATGCTTATTTACATTAAGAACCTGTAGCTCTTGTACTGAAAATACAATGAAGAATGAATAAAAATAACTTACTGCATAAACACTGTTATTGCTACAGAAAAACTGAAAGGGAAGAAGATAAAAAAAGGGTTTATCATACAGAATAGGCTTGTCTTAAAGATGATGGAATTTTAAAAGCACCACAGGAATTTATTACCATAAATTTATTAACACAGTACTTGATTATTTAAAATACAGCTTCCATAAAGAAGCTACAGAAGCTCACCACAGCCTTGAAATGCAGGCCAGTCTGAAAATCAAGGTCATATACACTTACTCAGAGCCAGCCTTGCAGGAATCTCACACATTTACAGGCAAACACACACTCTCCTCAGGCCACTTCCATAAGGCATGAACAAGCAAGACAACACATTCTCAGTTTAGTAATGATGCGGCTTCACACTGCACACCCAAACTCATATCTATACAAAGCCCTTAAAACAACAACAGCAAAAACTTTTGAGTCCAAACTTAAACTGAACACACAGAAATTTAGGTCAAAACCCAACTCTGTTTTTATTCAGGTTACAACATGCCCACTTTGCAGCAGACAGCAAATCTCAGGTTTTGACAACCTTCCAGCACCATCCTACATTTCCTCCACAGTTTTTCATTCCTTTGGCTCACTCTCTACCCACTCACTTTTTATGCATCACTCTTCAAACATCGATCAGACATCTTGTTCAGGGAGAAATAGATTAATCTTTCATTCCTCTGCTCTATTTACACTACCCGTGCTCATGCCAAACAGCATTAATAAAGTGATGTCCCTCCAAGTGATTTTTTTGGGGTCAAGAAGTTACTCTGCTCACACAAGCACACTGGGTGCTCTCTTGTGTAAGTACAGCAAAGAATGTCAGAGAAAGCTGCATAACTTGTCACTGACACTGCTTCCACCATTTGTGGCAGAAGCTGGTAGGTGGGGAGGAGGGATCACACTACAGAAAAAGAA
The DNA here is from genome assembly GCF_000691975.1 of Corvus brachyrhynchos. Taxonomy (NCBI): domain Eukaryota; kingdom Metazoa; phylum Chordata; class Aves; order Passeriformes; family Corvidae; genus Corvus; species Corvus brachyrhynchos. Next base: position 600,620 of record NW_008237885.1, on the reverse strand, counting down.
GACATAGTCCCGTGATTTAGGCAATTTAATTATAACTCAGAGAACTAAGCTCTATTCCTCTCTTCTACACAACGAAAAAGTCCCAAACCTTTTTCTTATCGAAGCAGATGTCACACATTGCATGTACTTTACTCTTTGAACATTTACTTGGAAATAAAATCAAAGAGAATCATGTACTGAAAACAGACCACCATAAAACTGCTGTATATTCTGACAGAATGGAAATGGATATAGACATCTTGAACTGGGCACCAAAAATTAGCGAGCAGCAGAGACTTTATGCCTCTACCTCTCAGCAGGTCTTTAGTTTGGTGTTCAGGGGGATTTTTTTAGACTATTAAAGTTCACACTTCAGCAACTCTCATAATAATAGAATAAAAATCATGAGAAAAATAACACCATCCTGAATAAAAAGATTTGAAGCAAAGTCCCAAATTACATGGACTAACAAGAACCCTGAAGATCCACCCATTTAGTACAGCTAACAGTACTACAAACTAAATAATAAGTCAATAAAAAGCACAGGTCCTTAGATCATGCAGTGACACACATCAGCAGTACATGCATAATGATGGAATAATCTTCATTCTCTCACAAGCAACTACAAATCTGACTTTTTAATTCTAAAGTGTTACAGATTGTGTTTCAAAGTAGATAGTTGCCTCAGTTCTAATATGTCTCAAAGGAATAAATAAATAAATAAATAAATAAAAAGCCCAAATAATAGCCATAGTCAATCAAGAAACCCTTATTTCTCTGTCTCTGGCAATCAGCAAACTGCTCATATTTGGAAGGTGAACTTGAACTCTCAACAGAAGGACCTACAGAGCAATAAATTAATCAGCTCAGAGTGTGGGCCTAGTTAGGCTACAAGGCATCCAGTACTATGTATGAGCATATAATTCATGTCATGCATGTAACATTTTCAATTCAAATCCTCAGATTTTCGGAAGAAAAGAGATTCATGACTTAGAATCTTGACTCACAATAAAACCAACCATGGTAAACCAACACTTAAACCAAATTATGCACAAATGCTTTCAATCCAGGAGACAAATTAAGGGAAACTCTTACAGGTCATTCATAGGTTGTTCCTTCGGAGATTAGGGCAAGAAAGTTTCCAATCAGATGCGGGAAACATTAGAATAACAACACACAGATACCAACGACCTTAATGTTTTCCTGGCAGCAGTTTCCATTTAAACCAAGAAAAACGAGGCGGTGAGGAGGGGGGAAAGCCAGCTCAGGCAGTACAAAAACGCATTAGTTATTTCAAAAATACAGTTAAGACACAGAACCAGAAAATTCCACCGTATAAACAGCAGCTGACGAACTCTCGGAATCAAACACAGGAGCCAAACACGATCCCCGAGCACCCACCTCAGAGCAGCACCACAGATACGGGCACTGCAGCATGCGCTGAAGGTCAACATTTCCAGGCCCTGCTTTTACGGTCTGGTTTTACGTATGCTTCCCCTATCCACCTCAAATTAACGGGGCCGAAAATCGCCCACTGAGCCGCGGTTCGCTTCAGGAATTAAAACACCGAGAACTCCCGGCCGGGGGAGGGGGCCACACACCACGCTCCGCTCCGCACGCCTGCAGCGACCCAGCGGCTACCGAGGACAGGGATGGAGGGAGGCAGGGGCAGGCAGGGATCCACCGGGCCGACGGAGCTCGCTGGGCACCACGCCAAGCGCTGACAGCACGTTTCGTCTCCATCCCGCTCCCCTGCTCCCGCGGCCGAGCCAGGGCCAAGAGGCGCCTGATCCCCGAGCCCTGACCCCCGAGCCCCGGGAAACCC
>NW_008237885.1:557815-598443 GCF_000691975.1 Corvus brachyrhynchos | reverse complement strand
CGGGGGTGCGGGTGCCGCTCCTCGCCCCGGGGAAGGGCACCGCAGCGCCGGCACTGCGCTGCAGCCTGTGGCGTCAGGAAGCGCTTGGCGTCCTGTCAGAAGCTGCAGACGCCGCAACCCAAAATGCCAACCGTGCTTCTGTAGTTCCTAAGCGGGAGCAGAGTGGGTCAGCACTGAGGTCTCTCCCACGCAGCAGAAGCTCTGCATACATGCAAACCCCTTGAGAACTCGACAATGTTCTATTCTCTGTTACAACTGGAATTTAACAGCTCAGTTGCACAACTTTCCATGTGCCATGGAATGCCCTAAGATTCTCTCCTTTTTCCACCCCGCACAAAACCTAGGGAGTTTCATGAGTGTTAAAGCTATTGAAACGTGTCAGCCGGTGGGGCTGGAATCATAGGACAGCGCGGTTCGCTGTCTTTTCAAGTGGTTTTTAAAAATGAGGTGAGCATCCACTGCAGCATAAATTGCTTTTCATTAGATAATTCACTAGAGTTTGTACAAATCTCTTAACTGCAAGAAACACTTTAAAATATAAAACGGTCTTATTGAAAAGTGATTAGAACTTCCACTGAAGTTTTTCCTATAGTTATGATATTCTTTGTTGTGTCATGTGAGCTGGGTTAATGCTACACAGTCTTGTTTTCCTGAGACTTGTAGACATATAAATGTTCCCAAGGTCTCTACCTCAAAGTATTATTCAAATAAAATTAGCCAATAGCCTTATGCAGGCAAGTAAGTGTGCACACGTACAAACACATTGGTTTTTTACCTGAGAAAATAAACTAAATATACCAGCCTTTGAGTATAGTGAAACAGGAAAGGATGATGGCTAGAAACTGTATAGAAAACTGAATTATTGGATTAATTTTTTTAGTTGTTCAGGAAGGAGTTGATAGTTTCCTTAATGCAGGCATGGAGTTTAGATTCTGTGGAGTTTGGCTTCAGGAAATATGGACAGGTTACTACTGTTTACTGGTATGTAATTTTCAAAGAAGTGTAAAGTCTTTTCATTTGAGTTCTACCTCAACCCAAAACAAAATAACAGTTATCAGAATCAGTATCAAAACTTTAGATTGTTTTCTGAAGCATTTTTGCGATCTTCCTTTAAAAAACAGTTTTAGTACCTCTTTGGTTGCTACACTGTTTGCAGTAAGTTTTTCTAGCTTGCTACAGAGAAAGTCAGTGGGCTACAAGCAAACCTTTTCCTTTGTCTCATGAATATCATTGAGCTTTTGCTACATCACATAATATTAAAAAGCCTCATTGAGAAAATGTCAGTTTTACCATTGCCTATGCAGTTTTATTTCTGCTCTTTTCTGTATAGTCATTATGATTCAGATTTTATCAGCTGCTTTACCTTTTCTGCAGTTGCACGTTCAGTGTGGAGTCAAAATAAAAAAGGTACACAAGTTTTCTCTTTTGTATTACGAAAGGTATACAACTGTTATTTTCTGTCCATGAGAATATTCTTTGGGACTTAAATAATTTTCATATGGAACATATACTTGATTTGCTAGAGTTGGTTCTGGTTTACCTTGTTAATTCCCTTTCTATGTTTAGGTTGTAGATTCTCTAGCTCAAGGCACATAAGCACAAAAATGTTCCCATGCTGCTCTGAAGTGACTTCCACCATGTAAGCTCCAGGCCTGGGGCCACTGTGAGGTCTTTCTGTTGCTTGTATACTGTCACGAATTTATTTAATCTTAAGGTTTTGAAGTTCTGCATTATATGTTCAACAAGAATATGTGCCTGAAAAATTATTATTTGAGCCGTGGAATAAATTCTGTGGGCAGATTTACTTGTCAAATGCAGGAAAACAAAGGAGCAGATTCAAAACTCTTAAGTCATAAACCAGCTACCACATACCATGAAGTCAGAACATTGTATTAGAAGGTCTAATATCTTGTCAGCTTCTAAATTTTATACTGTAGCTCATGTTCTGATACACTTCCAGTTTCTCCCTGGACTTGTAGAAATTTTAAACAAATAGTTTTGAATGTAATTTTAAAATAATGAATGTGTGTGTTTGCTGTTCGTTTGGTAAATGCTAGTCTTTCAATCTAAATTTCAACTCTATCTCACAGGCTAAATAACAAAAGCCCTGCAAATTTTCCTCCCCTTTTCTCAACCTTTTGTGGATTTTTAAAATATTCTCTGAGAAAAAAAAAAAAATTTATTAGTCCAAAGAAGGGGTACTCTTGCAGAAATCTTTATAAAAATAGAATGATTACATGATATGCTGGCCAACCATCCCAATTCAATGACTGACACTTCAAAAATAAACAGTTCTTATCATTAAGACAGTTCCCTGACGTATCTTTTTGAAGCCAGATGTTCCCAGCAAAGATTCAATTTATTTTATGTGCCAACTTCTCAATAACTGGTTTGCTTTCAATTTAACATGATACTTTGAATATGCTGAGATTTTCTGCCTTGCTGGTTATGTTTAAGCCATAAATTATAACATTTCAGTCTCCTTTTTCAGTAAGAAAGGAATTACAAAAGAAAAATATAATTACATAATTGTAAAGGTCGTGACTATGAACTTCTGCTTATAAATCTTTCTGTGAAGAAGAGACGTTCTCCTTACTGACAAAGACTGAAACTTCTCAAATTAATAATGTAAGACCAGATGATTTCTAAGATGAAAGGTGCACCAGAAACCCAGCTGGTTTAAAATTTATAGTTGTAAAGGTGTGACACTTGCCTGTATCACACAATGCACAGCAGCATTAATAAGGCTCTTCATAAATGGACTTTTAAGAATTTAAGTGTTCCTGGGGCAAGAGGGGAGGTCCTCACATGGGTCTCTAACTGATGATAGAGAGGAAAGAAAAATACAAAAACATTTCACAGTGGGAGGTGTTACCAGTAGGCTGAAGCAGGACCAATCTTGCTCAGCATATCCATGAATGACCTAGGAAAGAAAATTGACAGTCTCGTATTGCCAATCATCATGAGGAAGAAACTAAAACAAAGTCCAAGGAGTTGAAGAAAAATCTCAGAGTGAGTGACTGCTGAGTGACATGCCAGCAGATGGGGTTTCAGCATTGAAAATGTGCTCCTTCAGCAGAGTAGAAGAATGTCAGAATATGAGTGCTGTAAATATCCTTAATGTGGCCCTAGAGAAAAGCAGCTTTCTGGGCAAACTTTATAAACATGAAGTAGCTAAATCAGTGAATGAAACCCCAAAGGTATAATTAATGTTCATTTCTGCACACTGAGTCATCCTGACTATGGCTTCTCTTTTCAGATCAATGCGCAGTCCTTGTCTTTCCTTTCTGGGAGATCTGCTCAAACAGCAACTTACTCTCCCAGGAATGAACCAAGGAACAAGACAAGGGTAGGATGCAAGTTTATTAAAAAAAAAAAAAAAAAAAAAAGTTTAGTGCTAAAAAGCACATTTCCCTGTAAATAACAAAAAACATCCCTGTGTTGTCCAGGACTGATATTTTCCCTGCCTTTGGTTGTGTATGCTCCACAAGATTAGTTTCCAGTGTACATCCAAACTATGCAGGAATGATACACCTACAAAACATTGGGGTTTTCTCTGTTTCAACCAAAAATTTAAAATTTCAGTTTTCAATTTCTGTTGGAAAGGTTTAATCCCTTCTACAAAGTTTGTCATTGAGCCTTTCTTCCTCTCAAGATGCCATGGGTAACCCTGCAGCTGTGTATTTTTTCCAGCAGAGGAAGCTTGTGTAGTTTCAAAAGCACACAGCTTGCCTTCCACAGCTAGATTTGGCTGTGCATTTATGTTCTGGTCTGACAAGCCACTTGCCAGAAAATGGTTTTGTCAATTACAGAAGTAGAGCTGGAAGTTCAAACAGTGGCATTCTACTTCAGGTCTTGTGAATGCTAAAGGGAGAAAAAAAATAGGTTATTAAATTATGTTCCCCAAAGAAAAAGCTTTTTTTTGCTATGTTTGTATAAAACATGCTGTTTTTTATATATTTCCCTTCCTGCAGTGATGTTATTCATATCATTCATAGAAAACTGCAGGTTTTTGAGATTCTCATCACTAGAAGAAAATTCACTTCCTTGTAGTACTGAGAAACATAATGGATAAGCCAGAATGAGGCAGGAAATGGAAGAAACATCTTGAGTGTTATATGCTGTTCATTAATAATGAGCAGAATATAAGTGCCTGAAAGTATTTTAGTATTCCAGGCAGACAACTAAAATTAGATGGAGACCTAGAGCTCATTAAGAAACATGAGACTGATTTTACTGTCCTATGCCTCTGCCCCTGAGGAGCATCAATTGCATTATATCTTGGTTTTTATATGCCTTTCTCTTACCCCCTTGTCACACAAACCAAACACATACAAATGGAAAAAAACATACCTTCTCTATCTTCTTCTCACATTTCACATTTTATAATGGAGACATCTGTTCTTATCTCAGGTTAATGTCTGTGTACACAGTAGACTAGCAATGACTAAATGGATCCATTAAGGGTGACCTTTAATGGTTTTAAACTAAAATAGAGTCGATTTAGATTAGACAGAAGGAAGAAGTTTTTTACAATGAGGGTGATAAAACAGTGGAACAGGTTGGCTAGAGAGGTGGTGGATGCCACATCTCTCTGAACATTAAAGGTCAGATGGGGCTCTGAGCACCCTGGTCTGTTTGAAGATATCCCTGTCCCCAGCAGAGGGGTTGGACTAGATGATCTTTAAAGGTCCATTCCAGCCCAAACTATTCTGTGATTCTATGACCCTGTAATCATGCTGAGACACTCACCCTAGACAGTCCATATCATCACAGATGTGAAATGTTTGCTTGCAGGCTACAGTTGTCCCAGCAGAAAAATTGCACTGTATTTCACTGATAACTGATAAGTAGTGGTCTTACAACTGACTGCATTATTTCACTATTTTAATTCAAGAATTATCCCATTTTACTCATCATTAATTTCATTATATACCAGATGTTACCTGTAAAATCTTGTGTTGACAGAAGTGTATTGTATTCATCTGTTGAATAAATAAATGAATAAATCTGTTGAATAAATAAATGAATAAATAAACATATCCTGCAAGTACCTATTATCACTCTGGGGTGTTGTTACCAAATTAAAGTCATTGTGATGTGATGAGTTTTTTAGAGTACAGCTTTGTGCTGTGTTTAATCCAACTTGACTGCAGTCTACTGCCAAAGTGCTGATCCCACTCTTCCTTTCTCCCAGCCCTGGCTCCAGTCCTTGCATTAGCAATCACATGCTCACTTGGTGATTTGGATCAGTTCACTGATCCCGTGGGAAATGCATCCACATCCTGCTGGATTAGTCTCCTCCGGCAGCAGGAGTCTCTGGATGTCTCTGGGTGTCTCTGGGTGTCTCTCGGTGTCTCTGGGTGTCACACAGCAGGGACACCATGTGTGAGGGAGCAAGGGAGGGAGGCCAACATCTCCCATTCACTGGTAGCCCACAGTTAGCTCAGATGAGCTAGGAGGTGAAACTCCATCCAGAATGTCCTCTGTGGAGTGGGATGGTGGCTCCAGCTCTGTCATACCACAAAAGCCACCTTCTCAGCTTGCAGGAATGAATGCTCCAACCTGTGGTTTCAGCCCAGAGCTGTGCAGTCATAGCAGTCAGTCTTCACAGAGCATATACAGAAGGAAACAGTGGAGGAATAACTTTGCTGACACTAAACCTCTTTTGCTAGGTAATCAGAGACCCTCAGCCTGCAGCCTTCATGGCCCAAAATTTAACACCCAAAAAGGAAAAGCCAGAAATCAGATACCCTCAAAAAGTGAGCTTGTTATTTTGGGAAGGTGTCCGTTTCCCGCGCTTCACGTGTCGGAGGAAAATAACTTTAAGGGATGGGACTATGCAACTACACGAATTTATTGTTTAAAATAACAAACTCATCAGTCGAGGCATGAGATTTTACAACATCTCCGAGTAATGGCGACTAGTCACAAGATTTAGGGTTACATCGTAATTTATAACTTTCTAATCCAATAGATACTTAAAATGACACTTTGTTTTAGATTAATGACCTTCTTCTTCTCACTGCAATGCAGCTATGTCTTGACCAATAACTTCTCATGTCACGTACACACAGTTGTCTCTCTTATACCATCTACATTCTTAACTTAAACTATATAAAACCACACTATTATATTTTAAAACCCTTCACCAAAACACCCAGTGTACAATTTTACTTATAATGATAGGAACACAAGTTTGTAATCCTTTTGCTTAAAGTCCACAAATCTCTGTCAATTAAGCCAGACCTAGTCTCTTCCAGGGTTGTAAATCAAAGCCTCCTTTAATTGCAGGAGTTTCTACTCCTCTGTCTCCCACAGGAAGGTTTCTATAAGAAAGTAAATTACAGGCCATGAGCTGTTTTCTAGCATTTGAACCTGCCATCATCCCCACTAGATATGTGTGGGGGACAGCTACAGCTTGTAACTGTGCCCCACAAAAATGCAGCTCCTGTGCATGTACCTTCCTACTCTGCTCCTCATTCCCATTCCACAGTCTTCTAAAAGTAATTACCCAGTAAGTTCCTGTTGTGCTCACAATGCTCTGACATGATCCAGCCATCTTCTACCTCCTCCTGCAGACCTCCCCTCATTCACAAAAATCAGCTGCAACCTCCCACTTGCACCAGACCTTTGGCAAGATCCCACAGCCTTGCGCTGCCTTGGCATCTATAGTTGCCAGCTCAGTTTTCCTACTATCTTTTTCATGAGAGCAGGGTTCCTGGGGATTTTGGACTGAGTATATCTCCTCTGCCAGCTGAGGTAGTGGGTACCTGACGCTTTTATTTCAAATAAGAGCAGATTTTGCTGTTCCACATCAGCACTACTCTTCTTCCCTGCACAGAAGCAAATTTACAGGGTGAGCTGTAGGCTGTAGGCTTCTATTTACACTTCAGTGGATTAGCAGAGCTGCACAGTCTTCCCATCGGACGGCTTCCTGACAGCAGAGGGATTTACCTCAGCATCACAGCTGCAGAATGCCACAAATCTACATTTTTTTTCTGTTGAAGCTTAAGTGAGAAAAACACATATAAGCCCTTGAAACTGCTACCAAGAATTACCATCACAAAGAAATACAGAGATGACTCTTCTAGACACTTTGTATATAGACTTACTTGGGTTAAATGCAAATTTCTGCTACACTGAGTGTGCAGAACTCACCTTGACATTCTGTTCTTCCTGGATGAGGTTCTAGTTTCTTATCTGAATACTGCAATTTTGAAAGACATTTAATCTCGGTTCTGCTCAATCTGCATTTTGCACCTGGAATATATCCTGCCCCAAAGTGAGCCTTCTTCTCAAACTCCCTAGGTGCAAGTCATGAACTTCCCTACCATTCTCTTGAGAAATTCTTCAGTACCAACTCACAGGTACTGTGAGTCAGGTTTTATATGTATATATTTATGTTCATGTTTATATTTATATGTGTGTAAATATATATATATTATCAGATCTGTATATATAAGGCGATGCGGTTATGTGCACTGATAGGCTTAGGCACAGCATACTGATACCAGTGCAAAAATTCTCATCAGCTTCACTGGACTCTTGATTTCTGCTGTTTGTAGGTAGTACATAGGCTTCTCAGCCCATGGCACATCTTCCTTTTCACCTGCATATAGGCTGACACTATTGTCATTGACTTATTTACGTGAGCAGTTTTCTCAGAGAATTCAATACAGACTTATGCTTGCTTTTATTTGTATTTATGAAAGTAAAATAAAAATTTCTAACCTGTTCCTTGTTATAGCTCAAGGTTTTACTATGTGTCTTTACATCATTCTTCCAGCAAAAACACAGGATCACATAGTTTCTATGTTCTGGTGGTTAAGCAAAGAAGCACTTTCAGAAGATGCATCTCTGTGATTTTTATACACATGAAGTGTTTATATTTAATGATTTTTCAACCAGCTTCTGTAGAGATTAATTTTAAAGCATTTCAGTTCAGCTTTAAGATTATATTCCAGGCTTCCCAAGAAGTTCGTGTGAGAATGAGGGTGCAGCATCATTAGGGGGTTTAACTGCTCCAAGACTGTCCTTCCCAACAACCACGTCTTTCTTCGGCACTGGCATCATTTCATGTTGCCTTAGTCTGAGCTGGAAAGCACACTCTCCCCTACAGAGATCCTAAGCTGAAGTTTCCTCTGCTTTCCGTAGGGCAGACACAGTGGAGGACAGAGCAGGAAGGAGCAGCTCCAACAGTCCTTGCACACAGCTCCTCGGCCCCAGTCTGAAGATCTGGCTAGAAGTGCCTGAGGAGCTGCCATCCAGTGCCTCTCCTAACTCCTCCCACCCCAAACCTTTGTCGCTGAGCATCCCAGCCTCCCCCATCAGCCCTGCCCAAATGATTTCAAGCACGTGATGCCAGGGTAATGCAAATCTCCTCTGAGCAGTCCTGCCTCCCAAGGCTCTCCCATCCAAGTCACAATTCACTGCAAATCCCTCCTGCTTTGACGAGCTCCTCAGGACCTGAGGGTCCATCGAGGAGCTGATCACAGTCCTGTCAGCCCTTACAGCAGCAGCATCCATAGCCCCACAGGCTATGGAGGTTCCTTGCTGTCCTCTAAAGGACTATACCCAAAGCTCTTTTCTAAGCATGTCCAAGTTTAACTCTAAAGTTTGCAGGACAGCTCTAAAACCTGCATCTGTATACACTTGAGGAGATGTCAGGATGAGAAGTGCAGTGCTTAGGAGGTGTCTAAAGCTGAACGTTATTCAGGAATTCTTCCAAAAAACTCCCTTAATGGACAGTGTCCAGCTGGCATGGCCTCAACAAGAGCCCTCTCAGAGAGCTGGGGCCCCTACCAAATGCAGTGGTTGTGGCTTTCTTGTTAATGATAGGGTGGGCTGAGTAGTTGTACAACAGATTAACAGTCTGGGAAGTCACCCAGGAGGCAGGAATCTGAAATCAGTGCATACTTAGTCTGTCAGAACCAAATGCAGCCGAGTTCAGCCCAAATTTGTATCCACTTAAAATAATGGTTTGCTGAAGTGTGTACACATCCCTCTATTTAACATTGTGCTGTTTTCTCTGGGGATGAGTCCGCTGTGCCCACAGAAGTCAATTTTGCTTTGTCTGACTGACATTTAGCTCAGTTACAAAAACTCCCTGAAACTTGCTTGTGGTTTTGTTTCTTAGGGCAGAGTTTCGTGCCTGGGGTTCGAGTCCTGCAGTTAAATTGGATTAAGCACAACACAAAGCTGTAGCCAGTGATTTTATCATCTTTGAGAGTAAGTGCTGGGTGTTGCAGCACAATCCACTTTATTCTTGTTCTTTACTATTCTTCAATATCAAAGTCTCTTTTTATAATACCACCTGGGATTTTGGCGGTTTTAATAAGTGTTTAAAAGTTTAAAAGAGAAATATTTTCACCAATGCTGCCAGAGACTCTCTCTTGCTAAAATCCACCCAAATATTTTTATTTTTCTAAACGTACAGCAAGCCCTATGGTCTCCAAAAGCAATCCTGATCTGTGCATCTGATAGGATATAATAGTGATCTAGGTCTTTTTATAGGATAATCTGAAGCTTGTGATACCTGCGAGTGAAAAGTGGCTAAGTTAATGATGTAGAGAGCTTTTCTGGATGTGCCTCTCCGTCCCCTTCCCTGCCACTGTAGAGTATTTTTCTGCCACCTGGTGGTGGAAAATGAGGTCCTGGGGAGGGAGCCCGGGCTACACTTGCCTGAGCAAGGGGTCTAGAGTTGACAAAGAAAGTAAGTTTCAGTAAAGGTAGGAAAGTGTCGTGTATTTTATATCTATTAGTATTATCTAGAATCTGTAGTCACAGACTGGCGCTTCACTGCAAAAAGCCCAATCTGGGCAAAGCAAATAAATCCTTCCTGTTCCAGACGCTGCCTCAAGGCAGACGGGAAATGGCTCTGGGCTTCTCGGACTCCTCCTGGTTCTGCCAAGCTCCCTGAGCTGGAAATAGGTGGCACAGAACAGCATCTTGGGTCTTGCCCATACAACAGGGGTAGCAGCAAGTCAGGGACGGAGCAAGTTCATCACCTGTGTGCTGTGGGTGCTGGAGCAGCCATCTGCTCTGAAGCTGTAGTGGAGAAATGATGAGTCACACTTGCAAGGAATGCATGAAACAAACAGCTAAAACCGAAAACCAACCAAGCAAAAGATGCCAAAGCCCAGCTTGGGTTTCCATAACTCAGTCAGGAATGTGTTGGTGAGTGACCACAGGCTAGTCCAAAAACAGGGGGAGGAGATGATCTGTGGCAGTAACATCTTGCTCTGCAACAACAGAGAATATAATGACCATTAGTCTCATCTCCCTGCTCCCTGCAGGACAGCAGGGGCAGTTGTAGAGAATCTGGAGGTTCTCTTCCCACCCTTCCCAATTTCCGTGCTCAGTTTCTTAAGCAAAGTCTCCCCCTCCAGGTTCAGCACTCAGCCAGACCGTGCCACCCTGGGACATCCACAGCTCTAACTTGAGTTAGCAGTGTAGCAGTAGTAGCAGTGTCCTACTCCTACCCTCCCATGTTTGGGATCCGATTTCAGTAAAAATATATTCAATAGCATTAATTCACTTAGGTGGTTAGAGAACTGATCTCAGGCACTCTGTTGAACTAAAGTACCAGCCCGAAGGGGCTGAAAAATTTGAATTAACCTTTACTTGAAATATTTTTTGTATGATAAGACCTTTTTGAGATAGAACTCCCATCTAAGTAGAAAACATTTCCAATTTTCACCACCATGGTATGGCTCCAGGAGCATTGAGGTTTCTTTTTTTCCTTTTAAGTTTGCAAGGCTTGAATGAAGTATTTTTCCCAGCTGGGAAAGGACTATGTTCAACTTAGAGTAAAAAAAAAATGCCCTTGATGGGCTAAAATGGAAAGAAGCTCAGACAGGGACATACATTGCAGTCCTCTGAATCTCACAGGAGGAGGATAAACACAATTTCACATGAGCAGACAGCTGAAATTTCATCTTAATCTCATGAGAATTTTATCTGCCACTCACAGCAGAAGCAGGTCAAATGAGGGGTTGCAACAGCAGTTTGAGAATGAGTGCTATGAAGGTGCCGCACTATCACGTTTAGCTCTTGCATAATTTTTCTTCGTTATTTTATTTAGTTATGCAGCTTCCAGAGTTCGAAATTTTAACTCCCCCTCACCCCCAAAATACAGCAAGAGTGTTACAGGGACAGAGCCGCTTTCACTGCAGATATTCTCCTTATGAGTGTTCCAGAGGGTCTTATGACCATTTTGGCATTGCAGGGAAAACCAGCTCTTTCTTCCCAGTACATCTGCCAGCAAAGGCAAACCTGTCTGATTGGCATTTGCAATAATTAGGAGGTAGTTGCCGGCTAGCCAATGTGACACCCAGCTGCAAGAAAGGTTGGGAGGAGGATGCCAGGAGCCCGTCAGCCTGACCTCAGTGCTGAGGAAGGTTATGGAACAGATTATCTTGAGTGTGATCGCACAGCATGTGCATGGGATCAGGCCCAGCCAGCACTGGTTTAGGAAAGGCAGGTCCTGCTTGACCAACCTGCTTTCCTTCTATGACAAGGTGACCTGCCCAGTGGATGAGGGAAAGGCTGGAGGTGTTGTCTACCTAGAATTCAGTAAAGCCTCTGACACTGTCTCCCCACAGAATTGTGCTGGAAAAGCTGGCAGCCCGCAGCTTGGGCAGGTACACCCTTTGTAGAGTAAAAAACTGTCAGGAGCAGTAGCGTTATAGCCAGTGGTGTTCCCCAGGGCTCAGTATTGGGAACAGTCCTGTTTAATGTCTTTACTGATGATCTGGACAAGGGCATCAAATTCTGCCTCAATTTGCAGAGGACACCAAGTTGGATGGGAATCTTGATCTGCTGTAGGGTGGGAAGGCTCTGCAGAGGGATCTGGATAGAATGGATCCATGGGCAGTGGCCAATGGTATGATGTTCAAAAAGACCAAGTGCCAGGTCCTGCCCTTGGGTCACAACCACCGGTAGCGCTACAGGCTGGGGGCAAGTGGCTGGAAAACTTCCTGGAAGAGAATCACCTGGAGGTGCTGGTCAACAGCCAGCTGAACCTGAGCCAGCAGCAAGCCCAGGTGGCCAAAAAGACCAGCAGCATCCTGGCTTGTTGCTTATTGCATCAGCAATCATGTGGCCAGCAGGACCAGAGCAGTGATTAGCCCCTGTACTCAGCAGTGGTGAGGCCACACCTCAAGTCCTGTGCTCAGTTTTGGGTCCCTCGTTACAAGAAGGACACTGAGGTGCTGAACAAGTTCAGAGAAGGGCAATGGAACTGGAGAAGGGTCTGGAGCACAAGCCCTGTGAGGAGCAGCTGAGGGAGCTGGGGTTGTTCAGCCTGGAGAAAAGGAGGTGCAGGGGAGACCTGAACCCTCTCTACAACTGCCTGAAAGGAGGGTGTAGCCAGGTGGGGATCAGTCTCTTCTCCCAGGCAGCTAGTGATAGGATGAGAGGAAAGGAGCTCAAGGTGTGCCAGGGGAGGTTGAGATTGGAAGTGAGGAGAAATTTCTTCACTGAAAGAGTGGTTAAGCATTAGAACGGGCTGCCCAGGGAAGTGGTGGAGTCACCATCTCTGCAAGCATTCATAAAGAGGTTGAGTGGCACTTCACAACATGGTTCAGGACAGAGTGGTATTAGATGAAAGGTTGGACTTGATCTTGCAGGTCTTTTCCAGCCTTAATGATTCTGTGATTGATGTAAACACACAGCTACTCTCTGAAAAGCACAGGTCCTGTTCTGCTCATCTTCCTCTCCTCTCTCCCCCCTACACAGTCAGAGCAGCTGTTAAACTCCCTGGGATGTGGACTAAAGGCCACCTCTGGGGTTAAGGTAGTTTATGCAGAGTTTTGACTCAGGACTAGGAAGGAGCATGAGAAAGGGATAACATTTATAACAGCAGCATTAGAGAACCCACTGAATTACAGCTGTCATGTTACCTTTGTGCTGTGCTGAATTACACGAAATCCTGTCTTGGTGTCTGTAGGAAGAACAGTATTGCTTGAGCTAGGGGGAAATGGGGCATCTTTGATTTTCCCAAACCTCTTCCTGGTGGTGGAGGACGATTTTACTTGTTACTTCTCCTTTGACAACTTGTCTCCCTTTCACACTTTAACTGGCTCCTGCCTTATTTTATTACCAATATTGTAATCTCTGCACAATGATCTGTGAATATTATGCTAAAGTACAACATCAAGCTGTGAAAGAAAAAGGGAAAAGCAAGTTATAGAGTACGTATCTGTGGCTTGCAATTGCTTCCAGGAAAATTTTAAAAACTAACAACTTTGAATAGACACTTATCTGTAGTTATAGCCAAGTTTTTTTCAAGGATTATGCTGCTAATCAGACAATTTTTAAGAACAGCAAATGGCAGAGAATGGATTAAGGTAATTCAGAGGATATGACATTGAACTATTTTAAGTCAAGTGTCATTAGGCTGAGGTAAGGGGGAGCATGGAAAAAGCATGGAAGCTTTACAGTTATTTATAATATTATTAAGCATACAGACATGCACATTCCTGTATCTACCTGGCCACGCAGAGTGCAGATGGGACTGCTAGAACAGGGTTTCATATTTAACTACTCTTGCATTTTTTAAGGGCTATTGTTTGTTTAAGAACTGAATTTAGAATGATCAACTGTTAATTTGATTGAGTTCAGGCTGTCTTCTCTGTAACAGAAAATTATATGCAAAGTAATTATCAGCAAGTCTGATAGTCTAGACAGCAGCATCCTAAATGAAACACTGTCATATTTAGCAGTTAACTGCACCTCTTAATGCTTAAAACCAAGGAACTGAAAACACCCAATTTCAGCCCAAAGATCAGTTGCCTGCACACGGCTTCTGGACACAGTCACAGCAATGCTGACAGGAGCTACCTGGGTAGGCACGTGGATATTTTAATTACTTAAACCCCTGCTGAAAATGAGATTAAAATCTTGTCACACACAACCGTCTCCATTCTACCTTACAGGTAGTTTTCATCTCATCAGAAAAGTTCCCCATCTAATTTTACAGTATTATTGGCTTTCTAACCATAAGCCACATCCATCATGTTGTAGACAAATTACTGGGCTTGCTAAAGCATGAAGTTCCAACAGCTTATGGTATAAAAACTAGACACATGACCTGTATTCCAAAGGGAAAAAAGGTAGTGTTAAAATGCTAAATAAACATTTCACCTGGCATGGACAAAGCAGTAGGCAGAAGATGCTATTCTGTTGGGATACAGTTAGGAGATAATTTATTTTGCCTCACTTACATGGCAGAAGAAAAGCTAGTCTGCCATAAATAAGCTGGTATAAAACTCCCTTAACTCCTCAGAGAGTGACCGAGAGCCAGATGCTCCTGTGGCTGTTACAGGAGACCCTCAGTTCCATTGGCTGGGGGACATGTGTATCTCAAATCCATAGGAAAGGTTATCCCCAGATGACCCTAGAGACCAAGAGGGGATTACTGCCTATGGGATAACAGAACTACCTCTAACACAAGCAAAGAGTGCCTTGGACTTGTCTTCTCAAACTCCATTTGTAACTGTCTTCATGGGTGAGGGACTCTGTGCACATGGACACCTAGGTGCCAGCAGCTCCAGTGGGAACAGGGATCACAGGGGCCCGTGCACCCGCAGTGCGAGCAAAGCACCCAATTGCTTGAATACGGATGTCTGTGTCACCACTTGAAAATACCAAAATAGAATTGCTCTAAAATAGGATAAGAGTATTGGAAGACAGGTATCAAAGCAGCTGAAAGTCTGGCCAGGGTACTGGAGGGGCCAGTGAGTCCAAGCTGGTGGGAAAAGTGTAGCATGTAGACCTTAAAAAACAAGAATTACCAAAACAATATGCAGATCACTGGCACTCCATTACATGGAGCACAGGACTACAGGAGCAGGTCCTGCTAAGCAGCAAAATGTAGTCTCCCCTAGCATAAATTTGGTAGGTGTTAGGGTATATTAAGATAGAGAAGACCAGCACTGATCCATTAGCTTTAAGTGATGGAGCCTGTAGACAAAGGTAGCAGAGAGGTGGTATCGAGTTTTGTTAAAATGCAACTGTAAGCCATATTCTTAAAACACTTTCCTTATTTTGTTATAACACAAGTTTTATTGCTCTTGCTTGTTCCAAAGGTCATTTGCTGTTATCAGTTTACCTGAGTGGACACTTCTACTATTAATTAAAGACATAATAGGAGTTAAATGGGTAGTTAACAGGCAGATAAAGCACTACATCCATGTCCAAGTTACTGCCACTTGGAATACAGACAATATTTTAATCTGATCACTGCCAGAGCTTTGCTCCCATTATCTGTAAGGAAGTATAAAAGAATTTAAGGCACATGTGACCTGCTGCTTTCAAGTAACAGTGATGCGAGAGGGATCATGCAGAGAGCTTGGTTTCCATTGCTTTTTCTTGACAAGTCTTGTTTCTTTCATGATATAAAATTGAAATGCAGTATAAAAATACTTCTTTTCACAGGGTCCAATAGTTCCAAGTCTAATTTAAATATTCTAATGCTATAATATTTAAGACTGAGGTACATTAAGAGTGCAAATTCTGCTGGAGTTTCTTCAGGATACCACATTCAGTACAAGAGAGAGACTAATATTTTCCTATTGCTTCCCTAGGGAGGCTTCACTTTAAACTCAAACAGTTTTGCATAGTGTCTCTCACAAGACATATAATCCAGAGGTGTGATTACTGATACCCTGATTCCTCTGACTGCAGGGAGAGTGAACAGGATTTCCATCATTTACAGACACTCCTTGAGTACAGCTTTTACATTCGAGAATCAGCTTCAGCTTCCTTTTCATTGTCATCTTGATCCTTCTTGTCTTCTCTCTTTTTTTCCTCACTGAACTGGGCTTCAATCTCATTTGGATCAACATAGGTATAAAAAGAAGCCATGATAGCAAAGATGATGCAAACTACCAACAGCAAGGCAGCAAACAGCACATACTCTGCCCACTGTAAAAAAAAAAAGCAGAATTTATCCATCAATATTCATTTGTCAAGAGTATTACACCATTTTAGTATTTTCAGGAAGTAAACTCAGAATGTGAAACAAGTATCATAACAAGTATCATATGGCTTACAGGACTAAGTGTTAATACATACAATACATATTAAAGCAACTCAGAATTGAGGCTCTTTCAGCTATGCTATCTTCACTGAAAAGACAAAAGTTCTGTGAATGCTGAAGAATTCTGTAACATCCTTTTCCTGGAGGAACAGGGAATTGAATGAAAGACTGAGAAGGAAACTCAGACCCCTCCTTTTGGTCAGATAATCTCACTCTAAACCAGGCTGGCACTGGTTCTGCTTCCACTTAGACATTTTTACTGCTGACCTACTGACCACAAATGTGGGCAGAGATCAAGACCAGAAACCCTACCTGAAAAGCCTCAACATCTCTGTTTCATGTTCTTTCTGATTTAATTTAGCTGAAGTTGGGGACTGCCAGACCTATTTCAGAGACAAGCTCTTCCCTCTCTCAGAGAGCCATTTTAATTCATTACCGAGCACCACTAATGAACAGAAAGTCTTGTATGAGTGCTCTTTACCAGGATAGCCACAGTTTTAATGCCCCAAATAATGAGGGATGAAACCAGTGGAGCCAGAAGAAGGGATGTGGCAAGGCTGTGGTATGCAGGTGAAGGCTCATTAGCAATTAACAGAATTTTGGTAGGCTTTGATTCTATTAATGCAGAATTTCAGCTCAAAAGTTCACAGACTTTCTACACCATGAGAAGAAATTTACTGCAGAGACTCTAGAAACTGCTGCTTGCAAGCAAAGGAGCCTGACAGCAAGAGTTAAGGATGGCAAACGCTAGGCAAGTGAAAACCTTTGCTGAAGAACTATTTGTATTATCTGCCACGATTGCCCCCTGGATTAGAACTGCTTTCTCACAGTGTAACATAACAGCACACCTACTGCTTGCATGCTTACCTGCTTGTCGAGTTTGGATGCCCCAGCCACGATAAGGACAATTATGTTACCAACAGCCACAGTCAGCAGCCATCCTGCCTGCAGCACTGACTTCATGTTAGACGGGGCCTGCAGAGACAGACATTTGAGTTTCGGCGTTATCACTTATTTTATGATGCACTTACTGCATTCTTTACCTTATAATGAAGACTGTTTCTCTGCAGGGAAGAGGATTTCTTGGTTTGGGAGGTTTTGGAGGCAGTTGGGGTTTTTTGTGTGTTTATTTTTTGACATTAAAAATTGCTAGAGAGCTAAACGGGTCTGGAGAAGGCTTTGAGGAACAAGAGACCACTAGCACACTGACTATAACACCTTTTACTTTATACACACTGAGGAACTAACAGGCGTATTTCACATCTCAGTAACACGTGGCACACATGACATGAAGAAATTGAGTGCATCACCTAGCAAGCCATGCCTCACAACATTCCCATCACTGCAGTTTCTAGATTCCAAATTAAGAGAAGAAATACACACAGCTAATAAACTGGAGTCAGAAGACAAAGGAATTAAAAGTGTTTAACTAAACCGCTAATAAAGGCTGTATGGAGTAACCTGGTGTGGAGATAAGATGTCAGGACTTCCTGGTTTTGCATTTGAGAGCTCTCCAGTTTGGTTTTACTGCAGCAGGACAGTTGCACTTATTTTCAAAGGAAAGATATATGCGAGAAGGAAATTTGAAGACTGGTAGTCAAGTCTTCAAATGACAGAATTCAGCATAGCTTCATGGAAAACACCAAATCCTAGTGAAACAGGACCAACTTGCATCAGCCTATACAGTCCTACTAGGGAGCTGTGAGGAATACAGCTGATCAAAGCAGCAGCACAGAACCACCACTTAAAAACAAGAGGTCACGGAAGATGTTAACTTGCACCAAGATGCTTAACACAAGAAGAGAAATACCTACCTGTGAGTATGAAAACTCCAGCCCAGTGACAGAGAATACTACTTCTCCACATGTAAGAAGAAAATACTGAGGAATCTGCCAAGCCATATGGACTGTATTTGGTGCAATATCTTCGAAGTATGTTACATTAAGATGGGAGCCAGTACACTGGAAATGAAAATAGCATATTAGGAGCAGTAATAATGAGTGTGCACAGTAAAGGCATTCTAAGCAGTTCTATAAGCATATAGAAAGTTCAGAGTAAATAATAAATGTTGCATATGAAGCTCTGCATACCTAGTCATAAAGCATAATTTTTTTACAGCCGACTTTGTGCAAATCTGTAGTGTCTAACAGGGCTAAAGATTTAGGGCCATTAGTGGTGACCATGAATTCTTGCATTGCTATTATCATAACCATCATTATTTTTATACTTAACAATGGTTTCATGTTCCTGTTTAACATAGGAGAATTCCATCATATATACAATTAAAGACAAGGGGAATAATTCTGCAAGTGTTTTTTTCATTAAAGGAAAGTATCAACACGGAAAGTAATTCTATATTGTCCATCCAACAACAGTGGCAACTCACATCATTAACTGAAATGGTATAGGCACTGCCATATCCAAATGTCTTTGAAACAACTGTACAAGTGGCCAGAGGCATTGAAGCGTTAATGGTAAATGACCTGAAAAAGAAAAAAACCCAGACCCCACAGTTCAGACCATAGGTGTAATCAATTGTGTGTATTACACATTTTAAAAAAGCTCTGTGCCCTTTTCCCAAGGACAAGTATATCTAAGAGATTAAATTAGGGTAAAAGAAAATGCTTACTTGTCTTGTTTTGTAATGACGCTGTAATTACTGACAGAAAGAGGATCCAGTACTCCAAAAGCCATGCCATCCATAGTAACATTGACAGGAAGAGAGTAATTGTTTATGAACCTTTAAAATGGAAGAGTGATTAAATACTACACAAAACATGCATAAGTCAAAGAGTACAGGTTTTACTTTTAATTATATTTGGGCAGCACAACAAGTATCAAGTCTACTCATTTAACACTTCTTTTTTTTTTTTAAATCAGTTAACATTTTGGAAAGAACTCTTAATCTCTTAAACTGTAGCTAATACAAAAAGGAAGTTAGACCCCCATCAGCCCACTACCTTAGGAGAACACCAAAAGCAAGCTGATGCTACAACCAGTAGGTGATGCATCTGCAAGTGGGAGATGTAGAAGAAAAGCAGAGAAGGCATAAGTAGGAAGATACTTCTTATCCAAGATTTAAAAGGAGGTATAGATATGTAATTTATGCCATTTGTCCAGTAAAAAAGTCTAGGCAATGGAACGAAGCATACACTTCCATTTTTAGCTAAATTACACCCAAAACAGGTGTGCAAGATAACTTAAGTGGCTCACAACTCAGAAGTCATAACATCCCCTAAAACATCAAGTGACGTGTCCAGCAAGAGGTGTCTTCCTACAGTATAGAAAACTATGTTCAACGAGAGTCCACCCAAAGAAAGATTGAAGAGACAGTCACACTACTGTCAAAATTTTGACACAAAAAAACCTCTACCTGATGAGATTTTTTCCTTCTTCTGGTTTTGATGTAACATTGTCCCATATCTGGTGGAAGAGACCATTATCAAGCTATGTCGATGGCATCAGAGAACAACTTAAATATGTACTATTACACAGCAGTGGGAACTAACAGAGGTTTCAGAGCAGGACTCCAGACCTTCCTCTTTAGGATCCTACTAGCACACACATCTACTAGAAAGCACTGTATGACCATGCATCTAAGTCTTGGTGAAAGGGTAGTTGTCAAGGTAAATAATAAATTGGTAACTTTTTAAAAATTATATCCTGGTGTACTCTCTACCACTCACCAGCCCTACTGGTACAGGAGAGACAAGGAGAGACAGAAAACAAGACAAAGGATAAAAGCCATCCAGAGCTTGTCCTCTGAGCTTCACACACTCCACAAAGATAGCGGTCAAAACATTGATGTATGTCTTAAGAGATAAGCAGACTTACCAAATGGGAATTGATGTCAGATCCATTCCCTTTAAATGCCAAAGTGTAGCGTTCTCCATCTAGCAGATCCAAAGGCACAGTTTTATTTTGAGATGCAGACATTATGTATAATGATTTCAGCTTAGAACTCTCAAATGTCATGTAGGGAGTCTACAAAGAGAAACAAATTGCCATGGGCTTCTGTGCAACTGCATATTTGTCTACACTTTTGTGAGAATGTTATGGGCTCTGGGGAGGGTCAGAAGTTTACACACGTGTTATTTCTGAAGTGCCAGAGATCATGAACATTCCCTAACTTTCATTTTTGTTAGGTTTTCTACATCAAGCATTAATGCCATTTGATCATTATTTTTTATTAATTTAATTTGTCACTCAAGCTTCAGAGTTACATGAGCTTGCCACAAGCATTATGGAATAGCTGTTATATTTTCCTATTTCTTGCTCCAGATAAATCAGGCTTACCATAACCATCAAGTAAAATTCTATTTAGCCAAATAGGTGGCACCAGCATAAGCTGCGATGCAGTGTTTTCCAAAAAGCAGAAGTTATATGTTTTATATATTCAAAACACATTTAATCAACATAAAATACTTAAGCCATTAATAAACACATTTGTGCTACACTAAAATAAGCCTTTTGTTTTATAGGATTATCAAAAGCACTTTATAATCCACATCTGGATTATAAAATGTCTGTAATAGGGAATAGAGTATTCTATACCTTTCATTTTCTGGTATGTACCATGGTTACATCAAGACCCTGTCAGTATACAGTTTGGGTGCCCTTATCTTCTCCTCACACCTCTGCTTCCATGTGAGGCAAATTTGGAGGAGGTTGGAGTAGGAGCTTTCCTCTTCAAGGGAAACAGAACTGCAGGCTATCAGAGAACACACTTCCTAACATCCCTTATCAAAAGCATCCATCAGAGGCACCACATTTTGCTGTCAATAGAACTACCAATGCTGTGCTCTATGAGAACCTGAAGAAGTTCTTTGGCAGCAAAATCTGAAGCTTAACGTGTGATGTAGCCACAGAAGAAGCTCCCTGTTCAGGTAAGCCATCCCTCACTGTAATAGCAGTGACTCACTAGAGCTGAATGGACAGTTGCTGAAGAAAAGGATTGCTCTTAAGAAATTGAATCTTTTTAGCAAGAGGGAAATTTTCAACTAGTTCCAAGTCACTGTTAAGTTTTTGAAAGCTTCTTGGAAAAAAACCCATCTTGTCAAAACAAACTAGTAATACATCAAACACTGACATAGTTACCATTTCGTCACCCACTGTGTTTTCAGTAACAATTCATTCCACAATACAAAGAAAAAAAATCATTTAAATTATTAGAGTAAAAAAGTCCAAGAAAATAATAAATTTTGAACCATCAGTTAAGAATGACTTTGACTTACTCCATTAGATTTTTTTTAGTTTTAATTAATTTTTAAATATTTTTTATCTGCCCTTACTTACCGCCTCATTAGGTGCTACATCCGTAGTCGGAAGCTGAGGCTGGAACTGAACCGTTGCAGGAGCAGCACCTAGATTTATTAATCTGACTTGAGTTTGCTCAGCTGCAGGGAAAACAGGAGAGGTTTTCTACAGGACAGAAAAAAAAATAAAATCAGTGCCCTAAGTCACATGGAAAAAATTGCTATAATTACTGTAATCTTTGTTTTTTCATGTTGAAGATTGGCATTTGCCTGCTGATATGTGATTGTCTGAGGGATGAAACTTGAATCAGGATTTTCACTCGTCTCACAAGCTGCCTTAGGAAAGAAATCTCTTGTCCACATCAGACACCTCTAGACAGCTATTCAGATCTTGGGTTGCAATGGATCGCTGCCCAGAGGTGTTGCAATATTCCAGCTACAGGGGAAAGCTTAATCTGGTTCAGGCATGGCACCTCCCTTTAGGGCAAGGAAGGTTAGGGGAGACAAATCCTTCCTTCGACAAGTGTCATCATTGCTCATGCTGTGATGATGCTTCCCAGACTGTCACACTTCACCTCCGGCTTAAATACCAGAAGAGGTCAAACATGCAAAGCAGCCCTCTGGTAGGTCAAGCAAATGTCTAGTTTCCAGCTTTTAGTCTCAGTTTAAAGATTGATGTTGCCTTTCATGCATGATTTACATTAACTTCAATGTGATGTTTTGCAGGATGGTGTTTGTTGCTAGTCAATTTTACTATGCTAACCACAGTATTGCAATATAGTTCCACTCCTGCTACTTCTGTGCTTATATGATTGGCTCCAAATTTAGGAGTCTTCTTTCTGGTTCAGTTTCCCCTTAAGCACACCTTTTTTTCCTGAATTAACAAGTAACAGCTAAATATTAATAGTAAATACTCGCATGTGGCTGAACTTACATCTATTTGCACCTGCACAAGGGCAGCAGCAACAAAAGCCATAGAAGCGAGGAACATCCCCACAGTCATCTTCCTCAGGGGCCTAGTACAACAAAGGACACGAGAGATTTAAGAGAAATGATAATTCAAAGCTTCAGCTGCTTGTTTTCTTTCCACTCTGGGAAACTCAAATGGTCACAGGTAGCACATTATCACCATTTGAAGGACTGATGTTCTTACAGAAAGTGTTCTGCTAAGCTGGGTACCTCTCAATTCATAGTTACACTGTCAGGAAATACATCTTTCCTGCAGCATCTTAACCTGTTATTCTGCATCTGCTGGGCTCAAACATTGACTGACCATAATTATCAGGTTCCTGAAAAAATCTGTTCTTGCAGGAAGTAAAAAACCCAATCCAGTACAGTTGTTAGTGGTAAAACAAGAAAGAGACAAGAAGATATGCCTTTAAAAAAAGACTAACAACTTGTCTCCATATTCCTATGTTTAAATAAGATTGAACAAAAACAGTCAGGGAAATTTGTTGAATTAGGAGACATCTACTGGCATTCAATTAAGCTGTAAGGATAGATTTAGAGTAAATATTTCATTTGTGGCATCATTTATCCAGTGTAGAATGTCCACAAATGAATGACAGTACTTCCAGCACAGCACACACCCAAGATTTTTCAGAGCTATATGGAAAAACAGCATTGCACCGTAGCTCTCTGAAAATTGTTTTCAGAACCATATTCTCTTCTGCCTCTCCAAGCACTCTTGCAAGTGCTAGCCACTTCATTACCAACACTGAAAAGTAATGTGTAATGCCCCCCAAGCTCCACCTAGAAGTATCCAGTGAGCCAGACTCCCAGCTGAGACTGAAGAGCAAACATCTCGTGTCTCAGTTACTTTTAAGCCCAAAATTTGACAAATGCTAAGGATGTATGTTGTATTCCTATTCCCTATTCTTCAGGAGGGAGAGGGGGTAGACATGGGGGATATGGAAAACAATCAAGATCATCTCTCCTGCAATCAAAAGATTTTGTCCCTAATTGAAAAACATTGTTACTTTACTATTAGCTTCTCCTCTTCTAATCTGTGCTGCCTCTCCATACCAATTGGAGTATTCTGGGTTTTTTATATTTTCATTTCTTTAAAATATTAACCCATTTAAAATACACTTCTATTTCCTCCTTAGCTGACTGCTTGCTCTTGTTACATTAGGGCTGGAAGAGCCAGTCAAACAAATGACTAAAATGAGCCTCTCTTGAAGTCAGATAAAGACATCAACTTACGTAAAATTGATCTTGCATTTCTTGATTAAAGGATAAACCAAATAGTCTACAACTGGGACCATTATAACAATCAGGATTGGATTCACAATCTGGGGAAGATGAACATGAGAAAAAAAATCAGTATTTCTCAAAGTGCTTTTTTTAAGTAAGGGCAAGATGTACATAATCTTTCAGAAGTACTTGAAATTGGAACATAGAAAATTAATGTACCTGCATTTGGTCTGGTTGAACTAGAATACCCTGGTGAAGAAAAAAATAAATAGTTTTTAATACTGTGGCAACAAATAAAACTCATCTGAAAAGTGTTAATTAAAAAAAAAAGGAATAAAAAGTAACCTACAAAATCCCCATTCATTGCTGTGGCTTGCAGTGTCCATCTTGACCCCTTAATAAGAGAAGAAAAAATTAGATGTCACAGTAAATCAATGTTCTAAAGTTCATTTTGAATTGTTTGCATAAGTCAAGTGTTGGAAAAGACATGCAATGGAACAAAAAGTAAAGCTAGCTTGCTATGAGAGTATTCTTACTCTGCAATGTAAACATTTGAACAAAGTGAGTCTCATGGCCCATTCCAGTTCATTTACTCATTTTGTGAAATACAGCAGAAAATAACTTAGATGCAGAAATCAGCTGGAGAGAGGGCAGGGACATCCTGTGCAGGGCACTGCCGCGTGCTGTGCACAGAAGCCACCCTGGGGCCCCTGTGCTGCCAGCCTGAGCCCAAGCAGCCCACACCTCCCACTTGTCCAGCCTTCCTTCACACAGCCCAGAGCCACCGGCCAAGCCAGGGCTTGATCTGCCTGGAGCCCTGTGCCCCAAAAACCTGCCTGTAGCTGGGACAAGAGGGGCTGACTTTAGGCCTGAGCCCAGGATGAGACAAGAACGCTACCGCTGCATCTGTGGCGAGAGCCTTCAGCTACCCGCGACACCCCACTGTCCGAGATGTGAGTTATGACCCATGTAATGAGTATTGACCTCTGAATTTATAGCAGAGCTGCCTAATTGGAACAGGTCACACTGACAGCTACAGCTCACAGGCACTAGACTGAATCAGTAGGATACAGGGAGTCTGGACCTAACTTCCTACTGTCTGACTTGGATGAGGCTTTCAACCCCTGGTTCTCCTCAAGCATGTTCCTAAATTCATACTTCAATGCTTAACTATGAGTTAAGCTGAGTGTTGCTTGAGCACCCAGCTCAAGTTGTGTCTTGAGCACCCAGTCCACCAAGTGAATGGGAATTATAGGCTTATACTTCTGCTTGAAGGTGTAAGGTATTTATAACAAGGTATGAGTGATTAAGCAAACTGGCATTCAGATAACTTGAACCCTGGTTCTCCAGATCATTTACACTTGGACCCTAAATTTCATCTGACAACTGACAATTGAAGAAACATTAGCACTAAGAAAGCTTTAAATTACTGTTTCATCCCGAGTCCCAGGCTGATACAAGATTTGGAGAGGCCTGTCACTGAATCTGTCCTGGGTGTGCTCAGATAAATTGAGATTGCCCCTGGCTGCAGATCATCTTGTACTGATGTGACTCAGGAACTAGTCTTTTGCAATAAAACCAGGATAAAGAATTTGTTTTTCCACACTCCCATAGGCACCTTTTATGTCTGGTGACTTCAGAGTACGTAGAGTGACATGGTACAGCTGTAATTACCAAGCCAATCAATTTCTACTTTACCTGCTGGTCAAAAAGCGCCCAGAACATGGGGAGAGGGATGTAAAGGAAAAGCACCTTCAACACCATCTTAGTCTGAGCAATCAGTTGTTTCTGCAGAAAGTAAAAATTACACAAGAGGAATTGGTTTAAAAAAAAAGAAGGGGGGGAAAAAAGAAATTCAGACTGCTACTCACATCGCAGCAACACGTAAAGACCCATCATGTCATGTTTACCCACACATTAGACTTTGCATGTTGTGGGTACATCTGATGATCTCTGTTAAAATAGTACAAAGTCTGCTTGTGTGTGTGTGGGAAGGGCTGCTGGTTAAAGGTCACTCAGAGAGACCTGAGGCTCTTCGCATGCACACTGATGGCAGCATGAGATCCAGCACTTAGGTGCCATGTTATTTTTCTAGGAAGGAGGCATTTGAACGATAGGCAACTGAGGAATTTCACATAGGAAGAAAGCATAAAGGCAAAAGGAAGATAAAGGTGACAGGCTATGGTTTGTGCTGCCATTGACAACAGGGTAGAGTGGATAGTAGGCAAGGGACAAGTTGGGAACTATGGGATACAAGGCTTTGAGAGTCATGATGAGAAATCATACAGAGGCTGGAGAGGATGCAGTGTTTAGCCACTTAAACTGAAATTCCAAAGCATAAATCTGATGTTTCATACCAAGACAAGTATTATGGCCCTGTGCATTGACCATGACAGGCAGCACCATTTCCCTTTTCCCCTCTGCAGTCATTACACCAGCGTATTTTGTTTGAGGCCAGTTTACCATGAGATACAGGAAGTTGAGAAGGAAAGATAATGCCTGCTATTTTCCTAACCAAAACCCTTAAATGTTTGTATTTGTTTGGCGAGGG
Source organism: Corvus brachyrhynchos (assembly GCF_000691975.1). Lineage (NCBI taxonomy): Eukaryota > Metazoa > Chordata > Aves > Passeriformes > Corvidae > Corvus > Corvus brachyrhynchos. Next base: position 572,396 of record NW_008237885.1, on the reverse strand, counting down.
AAAGTCTTTTCTTCATCTCCCTTGAATTTCCCTGGACAGCCTATGATTACACAGAGCATTGACTCACACAGCTCTGCTTTCTCCCAAGGAGCTGAGGTGATAACCTGCAATGCCACGAGAGCACGGAAGTTTGGCCAAATCAGCTACTGAATGATCCAGAGGCCCAAAACTATTTTCCCAATGCATGAGGCAATGGATCAGAGCAGACAGAGAAGCTGAGGGTCAGGGGATGTCAGAGCAGAGGAGGCTCTCGGAGTACTTACATCATACTTCTCACTTGCCCAGTCTAGCCAGTGTTCTCTCTTGGGGAACTCCTTGCTGCGATGCTGAAACCTGTTTTTGATGGCAAACTGAGGAGAGACAGAATTATGCTTAATGTCACTACAAATATTTAAAACGCAATGAACTGTTTTGTCATTAGAGATGATGCTCCTGGCTTCTTGGGTTTAGAGGCTGCTAAAGGTGACTTGACTTCTGTTAAGTGCTCCAATCCTCTAGGGGAATATTGTTTTTAAGGCCTCACACTGCATATCCAGCAGAGCATGCACTTGGGGTTAGGTGGACCAAACAGCTCAGAGCAGTCTCTCTCAGCGTGGGTTGCTGCTAGGAGCTGCAAGATCTGCCCTCTTCAGACTTACTTATGTACAACAACAAATAGAGTAGTGTCATATACACAGGTTTTCAGAGCTGAATGGCTGTAGGAAGACATTTTACTGTGAGAAGCTGCATCTTGTAACTACGTCTCACACCCTGACATAGAATATACACAAATATAGTCCCAAAGAACTCCTGAGATTTTCTGCACATTATAACATGCAAGGCCGAGCTGGGCCTTAGGAGCAGCACTCTAAGCAATGGCCAAAGTCACCTACAGAGATTTGCTTTTGACAGTGCTTACAAGATAGGTAATAGGCTGGGCTGTATAAAGCTATCAGATCTGTATGGATAATGAAGAAGCTCATCCAAGAATAAATCTGATCTCAAAGTTGAGGCACTGCAAAGTTGGGACATGCTGTGCTTTTTATGTAGATTCCACTCCTTTCTTTGCAGGATGACACTGATGTGCAACCCCCCAAACTTCCTTAATACAGTGGGGACCAGTAAACCTCTGCATTGTAAATAAACAATCTTTTAATAAGGAATAAGTCTTTGCTGATAAGATGTACTGATAGCTCTGCTCTTGACTCAGCTCAAGGCATGTTTGTCTCTTTCTGCATAAAGGTGCACAAATGTGGAGGGAATGATTCCCAGAAGCTGGGATAAGCTTTTACATAACACTGACACCTTATTTTGTTTCTTTTGCGTATAAATTCACACATAAATCAAGATATGCATAAAAAGACAGTCTAAATCTGAAGGTGTCAGTAAGAAGCCTTCTGTAATAAAGTAAAAATCTTCAGAAACTTTCCTCATATTAAGACAGATTTCTGATTTAGGCACATTTACAGAACACTTTTAAGAATTGCTGCCAAGGATTTGGGGAATGTAAGCAGTACTTACCCCAACACATTTGGAAACCTGAAGCATTATATTTCCTTGCGGTTTAACTTTCTTGTACATTTTGCTTCCAATTACAAACACAACTACAATAGGCAAACAGAAACCAAAATCAACTCAGGATTAAATTAAAATAGTAACAAATATTTTGGTATGGAAACTAAGTCAAGGAGTTAAATCAGGGTGGGAATAAGCCTCCTAAGAAATTGCCTATTCACATGCTATCATACAGTAAGATAAATCAAATTAATATGAGCAGATTGCTTCTATTCAAGACAAAAAACTAAACCTGGAAACTCTTATGGTTAGTGCTCAGTGGGAGGTTATCTCAATTAAAGGAATGGTCAAAAAACAAAGACCATTTAGGATCTTGACTCTGGCCTTGCTGTAGAAGCTCCTTTTCAGGAGCTCAGGATGCTGCAGCTCACATCACACAGGGACATACAAAGCTCTGCCTGAACTGCAGGACTCACCAAGGTGTCCTGTGCTCCCAGGCCCAGGCACATTGCCCAGCCTCATTGTCCCACATGCAGGGCAGGACATGGGCAAACGCCCACAGCCGCTGTCCAACCTGGGCTGGGCTCATGGGCAAGGTGAGGTCACTGGTAGCCAGGTGGGCTCCCAGTTAGGACCTTGAAGGACCAGGACCATGAGGGATACTGTAGTACATCATGGGACCCCCAGTTTCTTGGTCAGCAGTAAGGCTCAGGGAGTGACCTGTACACAGCCAGTAAAAATGCAGGTGTTTGAGAAGTATTGATATATCCAGTATTGTCCTCCAGTGCAGGGACAATTACCTCATACAGTTTACCATCCTGGACTAGAGATAATGTCCACAACACACATTTGCTGCGAGTTCTTACCCTATATTCAAAAGATCTATTTGTACACAACAGTAATCCAAGAAACATAGGCAGTAATTTACATCATGTATAGAATTTTAAGATACATTCACGTCTCACCCCAGCCCCATCAGACTCTCCCAGTAAATCAGTCTCTTCTGTAAAAGCGAGTGCTTCAGATTAATCCCACCCACCTCCCCACCCAAGAAAAAAATTTAAGTGAAAAATTGCAGAAATGATCAGGTACTGGTAGAGGTCAATACCTGGAGATTTCTATCACACTTTCATTATTCTGAGATTGTTATCATCTAATTACCGAGGCAACAGGATGGCAACAGATTCACCTACCCAAGGCAACAGCCATGAGGATAGCAGGAACTCCAAAAGCTAGCGGGTAGCATCGTTGTTTGGAATGAATGCCACACTCCGTAGCTGAAGTAAAAAGTAACATCAAATAAAAGTCCCAGTCAGCACAGCTGATGTTTTCCATGTGGTTTCTGTTCTTTGCATTCACTGTTAACTCATGGGGAAACAACAAACCTGTCTGCTGACATCCTCAGAGTGGAGGATCAGTATTCAACTTATCTTTCATTATTGAAAAGGGGAATTACGTGTCACAGAATGGTTGAGGTTGGAAGGGACCTCTGGGCATCATCTGGTCCAAGTGCTCCTCTCAACTAGGGCTACCTGGAAGTAGTTGTCTAGGACTGTGTCCAGATGGCTTCTGAGCATCTCCAAGGATGGAGACTCCACAACCTCTCTGGGCAGCCTGTGCCAGTTCTTGGTCACCCTCAGAGTGAAAAAGTGTTTCCTGGGTACTATCCACTGAGAAAAGCCTGGCTCCATCCTCTGCATTCTTTCCCATCAGGTATTTTTATACTTTGATTAAATCCCCCTTTGCCTTCTCTTCTCCAGGCCAAACAGTCTAATGCCTCTCAGGATCTCCTCACAGGAAAATTACGTCTAGATTTACACTGGGACATGAAGAATTACACTAGAAAGGTCAAAAGCATGTCCTTAGTGAGAAAGGAACTAGATTGCAGAAGTTTTGGGATAACTTCATAAACAAAGATTCTAGTAATGTAAGTGTCACTTGTTGAAAAAACATCCCAGTCACAGCCCCCTCCCCTCCTTGGCATTAGTCACAGATTTGACTCTATAGAATTCAAGCACACATCCTAAAGTCATGCTCAGAGTATGAACATAGCTACTAGCAGTATAAAATAAAAGACTGAACAAAATTATTACATTCTTCACCTTACTTCTTCTAAGAGGAGAATTAGAGAGTATGGTTTGGAAAAAAATGTTAGCTTGTGGATAATTCATGTCTTGATTAAATTGTATTAGTCTACTGGTTAAACCTTTATAGGAAATAACAGTATATTACTTCCCTCAGCTCAATTTGTCATTTTTTTCCAAGGTATTTTTCACCCTGTATCAGCAAGGAAGTAAACCACACGCTGTGCCATATGCATCTCTCCTCCCTTTTTTGGGAAAGGATAGAATTTGCATTAAACAAACATCTAAAAGTCTTCTACAGAGTCTTTTCCAGTCAAGAAATCCAAAGGCCAGAGTTTCAGCCCAGTGCTTTAGGGTTATTCCAGAATTCACATGCTGTTTCCTTTCTTTTGAGAAAAGCAGCCTTTTGAAACTGCTAGCAAGTGCATCCATACAGCACCATCTGTGCAAGCTTGCCACAGAAATCCATATGCATATAGGTTAGCAAATTGCTCAGTTTTGTTTAGGATCATGATATTCTTTATAAGCAAAGGAGAACATAGATTTCTTATTTAACAATATGAAAAAGTATTTATTTTGTCACATGGATAAATCCAGTTTTAAACTGGCTTGTTTTGAGAGTACCTCATCTCCGAGAAGCTGGATGACACACTGAAGACTATTTGCTAGATAATGCCAGTGTGTCAGAGAACAGAATTTTAATTTAAACCTTACTGGACTGCAATCCAACACTCCTTTTCTGATGTTTAACAATTGTAAACAAACATGTGACCTTACCTCTGAGATTTGGGGTGACTATAGTCGATAGGAGACTTCCAGCATTAATGGACAAATAAAAGAGAGAGAAGAAGGTCCTTCTTTGCTTTTCCTACAGTAAAAACAGAAAGATGTTTAGAAAGGCTTAGCCAGAACCACATTGATGAGCCTAGATCAAAAAATCAGCACCTCAGGTTTCAAAGTTCAAGACAAATAATTAACTAGCTCCTTCTTCAGCTCCCCAGGAAAACCTGCAGTAATGCACCTGCCTAAATATGTATATTATTAGAGTACTATAATAGTCAAACTTTAGTTAGAGTATCAGTATAACTGAAAATCTGAAAGACATTGTTACCTGATCTTCTTCAAACTGATCTCCACCAAATGCTGACACACAAGGTTTGATCCCACCAGTACCGAGGGCAATAAGGATCAAGCCAATCATTGACAGAGCACTGGAACAAGGAGAAAGGAAAAAAGAAAAAAAAAATAGTTTTGTGTTTATTCTCAAAGCATACGTAATAGAGTGGTTGAAATTCAAGTAGCATAAATTTAAGTTGTCCCATCCTTCACCAGCCTGGGAAATAAAAGGTGTACAAGGCAACTCACATGTGCAGTGCTACACTATCGGGAGAGCCATCCCGGTTGTGATCTGTCAGGTCATTTATGGAGCCCACAGACAAGACTGTCTGCCCAATTGTATAGACAATGGACAGGTAGACAATGGTCCTGTTGTCAAGAGAGGAGATACATTTTCTTAGATACGTTAACACAATTACACACGTAAAATGCACACAGATAATTACACAGCTAATGCAGACTTTTGCTTATTTTAAAGATTCGTGGCAATGAAAACAATTAGCGGATACAATAAATTATGGACTGAACTTGTCAGAAGCTGCTATAAAAATCTGCCCACACACCATTGCCACAATATTTCTATTCTTTTCATTATTATTATTTTAGGTAGCCTTATTTAATTAAACAAGGCAAGATGACAAATGGATTCTATAGGGATCACTAGGTCCCAGGAAATACTTTCATATCTTCAGTGGTTGGCTTTTTACTAACCAACTCGAGAATGCCATTTTCATATTTTTTATATGGTGAAGATAAATGGACTTCTCTTCAACACTGGAAGATGCAATTTACACTGATTTAAGTATCATTAAACATTCTCTATGTTATTTTATATTTTAGTTGCAGGAGTAAAGAAAAAAGAAAAATTAAAAACCTGCTTCAAATGTGAAAATTGCCCTGAAATACTGTTTTGAACAACAACTCTATACCCCTACTCCCTCGGCTGTAAGTGTACCAACATTTTTACACTCAGATCAGAGTGAGAGCAGCACTGAAGAGTGCATGCTGCAGGCTTTCAGCCTGACTTCTCTGCCAGGAGGCGCCTAGGATGGTAGTATTGCATAATCACCAGCCCCCACACCTTGGCTTTACAGTCCAATCCTCTTTTCTGTATGTAAAAACATACTCCCTTTTAACTTTGTTGGACCTTAAGTACGTGGCTGTAGTTTAACCCACGTTCACTTGTGTCCTTGGGTGGACCTCCGTTCAACAGATGTGGGTCTCCAGTTTGGAGAAAAAGCAGGAGAAACCCAATGCAATGATGTGAAATTATTTTAAAACCCAGTTTTCAGGAGTAGTCCCAAACCCAGTGCAAGGCATGACAGTGAAGGACAATGCTCAAAAACCTAGAACAATCCGACTACTCGACATAAGCAAGAGATCCTCACAGCAAGCTTGGACCAGCACCCTGACACAACAGGGACATTGACCAAGTTACCCTCACTTTAAAACAAGGTTGTTGTTCTCTGACTTAAAATTGCCCTCGCCTGTAGCAGAGTAAAAAAAAAAAAAAATCCATAAAGTGGGGCAACAATGAGTCTGCTGTTTAATGATATTTAACAGATACAGTTGAATGGGTTGGTTTTTGAATAGCGCTTCCATAGTTACTTTAATTACCCAACAACCTGGGAAAAAGTTTCCAATTGAAGCTGAACCTGAGCTGATCAGGAGAGAAACTTCTGGTTTTTATTTGTGAGGCTTATAAGCCCACTGCGAAGACTTACATAATTGGCACTGCATTGATGACACACAATTTAAAAAAGTAATTGTGATTTCTGTACTATTTTCCCCAAGATTTTCACAACTAATTTCAACAAATGTGAGCAGGTCCCACCATGCTCTTTGACAGACATTACACAAAGTACGTGAACTGTGTAAGATTTGAGTCTCTCCTTTAAGAGTGCTTAGCAGTGCTTAGATAACTTCCTCATCCTCTTGTCACCATAGAATTTTTTTTTTTTTAATTCTTGTTTAAGCCTTCCTTGTGACACCTTGCATTAAACCCTAATGCTGTTTCCTAAAGCATGTTTTTTCTTGTTTAAGCCATCGTAACAAGCTCCTGTTAAAGGTCTGGGCCTTTCAGTTGCGGCACTGGCATATCCAAGTACCAAAGGAGAAGAGATGCAAGGTCTTCAAAGTTTCATCTTGATAAAACAAGTAAAAGCCAAAATAAATTTTAAAAATAAACCACAGCATCTAAACAAGTGAGTACACAATATATGTGTCCTGCAATCTGTAAGACATCCAGCTAGTTGCAGTGAGTTTGCACTGCTCAGAGCAGCTGCACAGAGCACACAGGGACGGCCCTGCTCATAGCCCTGGGCTCCCAGGGGCAGTCCCTACAGCAGAAGGCAACAGTGCCACTGACTGCACAGCACATCTCTAATCTCTGGGAGACCTTTGGCAAGTCTGCTCACATTCATGGCTCATAACCCTCCATAAAATCTTTATTATGCTTTTTTTCCGGCAAAGTAAATACTTTTAGAATCAAAACATCAGTAAAGGAGAGTGAGATAAAGCTGTTGGAAATAATCTGGTTACATTTCAAAGCACTTCAGTGCTACTATCCTGACCAACTACCCTGCAGTTAAAAATACAGAAGACATCATTTAGAGAAAGAATTGCTATTCAGTAAGACCTCTCATGGATCCGTCAATTCTGAAATCACACAGTATTTTAAAACTTTTTCTAAGGCCCACTTAACACCAGATAACACAGAAATTCACTATTTCAATGGCCACTTGCAACAGGTAAGGAGACTGTCCTATGTAATTATAACCTCCAGTATCTATTTTCACAGCTTGGTGAATAGTCTCCTTAGTTTAGCTTACATTTTGTCCAGGTGAGAGGAGAAACATGCAGCCTGCTGGGGAAGCATGCTACTACCCTTAACCAACTAGCAGAACTGGAACTTTTGTTGATTCACAGCGCAGTTGCAAGTCTGAGCTGAATCAATTAAAAGCTCAAGCTTTGGTGAAATAAAACAAACTACCCTGGAGTAGTCAACAGCAGTTCTGAAGCTGTTGTTGAGAGCTGCTGTTTTTGGTGGTGGTTTAAGTAACACTGATTTCAGGTGAGCTTTCAAGATCTTTGGTTACTTTCTAAGGAAGCACTTACTTAAATTTTCCCAGCCAAGAGTCCGCAATGATTGCTCCAAGGATCGGCGTCAAGTAACACAGAGCAACAAATGTGTGGTAGATGGCAGTGGAAAGGTTGTCTTCCCAGTGCAGGAAATACTTGAAATACAAAATGAGCACAGCTGTAGGAAGAACAACAAAGCAACAGGTTACAAACCCAAGTCAGGCCTGGGTAATGGTCAGCACAAGGAGACAAGGGACATACCTTTCATGCCATAGTAGGAGAACCGCTCACAGAACTCATTGATGACGATGAAGAAGATGCTCAAAGGGAAGCCAAAGCAGAGCACCTGGAGGTAACAGACAACGCGAGCTCAGAGCTGTGCAACCCAGACTAACACTCTTCACTGCAACCCACAGCCTAAGCAAGCTCAACGTGGACTCAGTGGGAGTGGGTAGGTACTCAGGGTCCGGAAGTTGCACAGGCTTCTGTGGGATGACAGTAGTTTACCTGAACCAAGAGTCAGTTCTCACTTTCCCATCTTGGTCCCCAGAGGTCTGCACACTTCTTATCTGCCCTTTGCAAGAGTCCTTTAGCAGTGTTATAAATGACCTTCAAGTGCTGCACAATGCACATTTGATGTCTCCAGCACCTAACCCTTACTGCAATCTAGACTGGTATCTAAAAATATGCAAAAAGCCAATGTTTTTGGAAAAATAAAAAGTCAAAACCCAAAGCCAACCAAAAACGCACAACACCAAACGCCTGCAGTACACCAGCTAGAAGTTCAGGACTATTTTTAAGCACCTGTAGTTGAGCCAAATAAACATTTAAACTTTTCGTTCAAGCAAATCTCTCAGGAAAACTCCTTATCCTTAAAAATGCTCTGCTTGATGAAGAATCCTTCATTTCTTCAGACCTAATGATAGAAGGGACTTTATTCGTAACCTAAAATGGCATGGCATTGGCTGCCAGATTCACTGAGCCTTCACCTGCTGCAGCAGGCATGTCCATGGTCATCATCATGCAGCTCGTGACACAGTTTGTGCCATTGAGACAATGTTTAAAAAGCATACATCAGGTACAAATCTGATATGGTCACCAGAACTGGAAGTTTATCTTCTGATCACCTACTTGTCTTAGTAGATGAATATATGATATATTCATTAATTTCTATTAAAATTAATGGGAATGCAACTTAAACATAATACTCCCTTTTAACTTTTTTAAAATGGATTTAAGCCTGCAAGTAGCAAAGAATCAGATTTTGAAGACGTTTCAGAACATTGCAGAGGCAAAACAGTTCTTCTCCAGTTTAATTTAAAAATGTCATTGTTTGGATTACAAAGGCCTAGGAATTCAACTAATCTGTATTTCATGTGAAACAGGAGGAAGTTAACTTTGCAGCTCAAAAGGAAAAAACCTTAGATAGGGAAATCATGCCTGACACAAGTAAACTGGAGAGCCAGTGTCTCCAGCAAAGCCTCAACAAACAGAATACTTGGAAACTTGGGAGCTACAACAATTTTTTTGGGAATGTGACAAAAGAAATGAAAATAAGAGAGTGGCAGGAGCATAGTTGACTGATCTGACTCAGTTGTGAGGATGCCTGAGCAGCTGGAAAAGCATTGGCCATTGATGTTTGCAGAACCAAGTACTTACTGCATATCCTACCCATGGTTTGATAAGCAGGCTTCACAGGAAAAACCCAGTCTCAGCTGAGGCAAGTTCTAGGTGGGACTCCTCTAGCTTTAGAGTACACAAAATTTGAGCCGTACATATAAACTTGTCGTTCTTGATTTATCACATCCTCCATGGGCAGAAAGAGGTGTCTCCAAAGGAAGATCATTCACATCTATCCCAAAATTAGGTAAAATTCCCTTGAAGTTACCCATTTCCTTCAGCTGAAGGCAGCAAGAGGTTTGGACAACTACTCCCAACCTGGACACGGGTGTTGGTGGACTGGAGTTCACACAGAAGAAGGCTTTGTGCCCTGTCCACACAGCATTCCCCTAAGCCATGCAAATGGTCATGGGATGGAGAGCCACACACTGAAGTTTTGGTTCAGCACATGTTAAGTTAGTTAACTGAAACAGTAACCCAGGCTGCATGACTCGTAATTGGGAAGAGCCCAGATGGAGAGGAGAGAATGTCTGCTCCTGAAGCAGAACAAAGAATTCCCCATGTCTGTCCTACCTACAGGGAAAAAAAAAAAAAAAGACAGACCAGTCCTGGCCCAGGAGCTGGTGGGACCCATCTCCACCTGAATTTCACAAAACCTCACTAAAATCTTTTGACCACTTTGGGGTTCTCACAAACCTCCCAAGTGTTTTGCCATCACCCTACCTAATACCGTATTCTTTAGGAGGGTGTTACATGCTGGTCTGGGGAGGTCACAATCCAGCAAGCCTAGATTTTTGTTTCAAGATACTGGTGCTTTTGTGCCTGGTGGAGCTGTCCTGCATTCCCATGCTGGCACAGCAGCCCCTGGTGGGTTTTTACTGGCTGCCCCCAAACTGGAGGGGATCTGCATGTCACAGCTGGAGCTGAGCATGAACACAGGCATGCAAGAGAAAGCTACTGGGTCCTTCCCAAGGTGACAGGCCTTCAGCTTTTCCAAGATGCTACAAGCAAGAGGAGACTATGCAATTAATGCTTGCTAATACATGATGTGTACTTGTCCTTGTTTTGCACTGTACTGTCTTCTGTTACAGTATAGACGTGCCCGTACACACATTTACCAAAACCTTGTCTGTTGTTGCCCTCATTGGTCAGGAAGTGCTGGATCCACCACCAAACAGGTAACCTGAAGGTTATGTTTTATAATGCCCTCTGTAACCTTGCCCTGCCCTGGGCATGCCACCACCCTGCTGCACAGCTTTGACTTTGGCTGCTGAGGAAGCCACTGAGACGAGGGAAAGTCTGTGGAGTAAAACCTTGCAAGATAAGAAAAGCAAAGGCAGAGATAGGGTTGCTGAGACACATATCAGTAACAGTTCAAAGATTCAAGAGTGGTGGATTATGATAACTCAGCCACAAGAAAGATGGGCTCCAGGGACCAAGCTCCTCCCACCAATGTCTGCTCAGTCAGCAAAGGCTCTTCAGACATTTTATCAGGGTGCTGAGCACACTAATGCTTAGCTAGAATTTAATAAGTTACTAGGCTGCTTTTGCACGTGTTGGCCAGTAAGTCATTATATTGTATACAATAATGTATACATTATTGTATACATTTTATGTATGTTTATGGAGTGATTTTTACTTTGGGTACTGCTAACATTACCAAAACAACATAACCCAAAGAGAGTCAGTAGAGCAACTTTTTATAAGGGAAAACAATACTTACCGACTTGCCGGTAGTTTTTCCACCTGTGGAGGGGAAAAAACCAAAATACAAGTTAATGGCAACTTTTAAGTAATACTCCTTTAAAACCAATGGAAGATTCAAAAAAGGTTCAACTCTAAATAAACAAATTAAATGTAAACACAGTACTGGTCAGGGTGAGTACATTTTCAGTTTCTAAAAGGGAAAGTTTTCATAGTTATTAGGCAAAACTTCCCTTGATAGCCTTTGGGTTTTTAGGGTGTGCATAAAGTCATACACTGCCAGGAGAAGCTCAAAAGGAATGATGAGTCAAAGCATCCCATGGTTGCTCACCACACATCATTCAAGGTGGTGGTAAACCAGCCACTCAGAGATGATGAGTCCTGTTACAATTCACTCTTGGGGATGTTACCTTAAAGACAAGTCAAGATTAAGGAATAGGCTCAAGATGTCCTGCCAGGGATGGAGGTCAAGTCCTGAAAAGGGACTTTTAGAGGACTGAATATACAGCCCCAGCTCTGTGATCCACGTTAGCAGGCATTCCCAAAACCTGAATCTTAACCTGGGAAGACCTGGAAGAACAGAGAGGTCCCACTGAGGGCAGCAAGAGCAGACAGCTGCTTGCAGCCCTGAAGTCACTTCCAGCTGCTCTTGGCAGGCCCTCTCCCCTGGCAGCACTCCAAGTGGAGTCCTGCAGGGCTTCCTCAGCTCAGGAGACAGGCTTGAAGGCTGAGCTTTCACTGTGTCAGATAATGGCCCTATGCCCACATAGTGGGGATGCCAACATTTTCCATAAAACCACATGAGCAAACTCATTGTCATTAAGATAAGACCAAGTACAAGATGTGAACTTTGAAATCCCTCCTTGTAAATCAAGTCTGCCTATAATATATCTCTATAAGAAAAGTATGTTTGCCAAAATCATTATTTTGTCCATAGTTCACAACGGATGAGAACAGCTGACAGCAACACTATAGTGTTTGACACAATACTAAATAAGGTAATTTCCAGAAATCACTAAAACAGATTGTTCTGATTCTTTCCTTCACTGCTGTGGACAAGTACCTTCACAACAGAGACAGTAGTATTATGCAGGTGATTTGAGAATATATTTTCCTAGAGAGCAAGCAACATTCTGAAAGTGCTAACACACCCAGTTCAGGGCACATGCAGGTACACGAGTTATTCAAGTTATCGGCAATGCCCCTTCCACAACCCACACGAGCAGATACACTGAAGGATACCAAGGTGTTACCAAGAGCCTATCTTCCTATCAGCTCCTTGGTTATTTCCAGTTGTTGGCCTTTCCAGCACATGCGCATCACACTGCCAGTTTTTCATGACATGTACAGAGAAGATCAGTCTGGGCAGCTCACTCCCGTCTGTTGGGCAAAAATTATCTAGGATCTTGTTGTTGGTTGGGTTTGGGGTTTTTTCTGCTTTCCTGATGGCAAAAGTGTCACCTCTGCAACAAACCTTACACAGAGGACATCACAGAGGCAATTATTTTTAGACATTGTCTGACTTCAATGTTTAAGAGACACAATTATTTCCAAACATTTTGACTTTACCCCTCTATTCTCCTTTTACAGAGACAGTTGGGGAAACTCCAGATAGCATTAAAGCCAACCTTTCAACACAGGCACCTAAACTAAATAAGGACTCCACTGTCAGGCAGCTTCAGGGATTGACCTACACAGCACAGAACACCCAACATTTTGCATCCTTTTCAGTGATAATCTGAGATTTGCTTGTGGCATGTTGGAGCAGTCACTCTTGAAGGGGCAACCTTCAGCCTCTCTTATTCTTTGCCCACAAAGAATGACCTGCAGAACTGCTCATTTTCACCACAAAGCATAGAAGAGCTCCACATTTTTCAATATAAAGCTCTCAATGCTTGTGCACTTTGTATTCCCTTCAGATACATAATATTTTTTAAGAAATATAAAGTCAACAGCCACTCAGTTCTTGGCTTCAGCACCACATCTAAATAATTATCAGCGGGCCATTCTCTCCTTCCCAAACTTGCAGGCCAGGTGGGGCAGGCTTACAGCTCCAACCCCTTCCCACCAGTGTGGTTCCTCCCCTGGAGTCACAGAGATGTAGTGGGATGCTGCATCCCTTGCAGCTCACAGTCCGTGACACAAAATGGGAGCACTTTGCCCTGCTCCATGCAGCCATCACAGCAACTCTGCCTGGATGAAATGCTTCTTGTCTGTGGACACAATAAATCTGTACACACCCATACTGTCACCTGGGATGTTTCTGGCTCCAGAGCAAGCCTACAGTCCTGACACCTGACTTGGGGCACAGACAAGCCTATTGCCCCTGCTCCCTGCAGCAGCCTTACAGCACCTTCACAAGGATGCTGCTACCATCAGGACATCCCCCTCCAGGAGTCCCTGTTTCATACCTTGCTATTCCAAAAAACACCAACACAGAAACTATCCAAGCAAACCTATAACGCAGCAAGCCTGATAGTACATGAGCACACCCAGCTACATCCCATTTCTTTCTCTTCGCGGAGCTATCACCATTTTCCTGGTTGTCTGCTCAAGCCAGCAAGACCCCAGTTAACCCCTGGGCAGCACCACTGACCAGTTCTGCCTGCTCATTACTACAGTTGCTTGTCCCTAGAACACAGATTTCCTTGCTGAAGATGCAATGGCACTTTCTTGGGTTGTTTTTTTTGGGGGGGGTGGAGGGCAGACATTTCAGGTTCCTTCCCTCTGTGAGATAAGGTTTCTCCAAGCCCAGGAACCGCTTGCTATGAGAAACACCAATGTGCTCAGACAGACACTGAAGGACCAAAGGTCCAACAAAGGGCAATGGAGAGAGATACATCACAAAAAAATTATTTTTTGTACATCTACTGCTCAGTGTTCCAGTTTAGACAGGAAAAAAATCTTCAGAATTTATTAGCTAAATGGGTTCTGCCCTTATCTCAATTTTCCACCCGTGTATCTGTGTTTTTAAAAAACACTAGGTCAACCCTAGGTAAACACTCTCGATGAAAAAGCATTATTTAACATCTGCGAGATACACCACACTTCTGCTCAGATCTTAAGCTCCACATGCCTTAAAAGTGTAGTGTAGGGTAGACCTTACCCGCCAGGGGCTCAGCTCAAAGAGCTTACAGAGACCGAGGCAACATCGCTCGGCTCTCACTCGGGTTTCAAGGCAGGGTCATGTAAACCAGGATAAAGCGTTGCCAGAGGGAGAACTGCCCCGGAGGAAGAGGTAGAGACGCAAGAGTGCCCGGGGACTTCCTCAGACCGACACCGAGCAGCAGAGCCAGCCCTGGGCGAGCAGGACCCTTGGCCATGCTGCCAGCTCACAGCCCGGCACGATCACCCGGCTCGGAGGGAATCGGCTTGAGGATCCCGCGGTGCTCACCCCGGGGCGGCATCCCTCCCGCGGGCCGGGGACCGCTACCCACTCCGGGCTGCCCCATCCCACACCGCCACCCCTACCCATGTCGGCG
>NW_008237885.1:550663-557699 GCF_000691975.1 Corvus brachyrhynchos | reverse complement strand
CGCGGGCAGCGCTCTGCGCCGCTCCCCCCGGCCGCCTGCTCCCCTTGCGGCTGCTAAATGAGGGCTGTCCCCGGCCGCTCGGGGCTTCCTTCGTTCTCTGGCCATCAGGAAGCACCGAGACAGTGCCATCAGGTGAACCGAGCGCTGTGCAGTGCCGTCAGCTGCACGTTGTCTCTTTGATGTCAACGGCGTTAAGAGAAAACTTAGTAAGCGAGTAAGTGGAATACACACTATGTGGAGGGCGGCTTTCTGCCTCGTTCGCTCCTCTCAAGCCAAGGAAACAGATTTCCTCGACTGCTGCTGCCACCGCTTTTTAATGATCTCTGACCTGTGGCTCCCATGAACTGGTGCTTCTGAGAAGTTGTCCAGACAAGATGTGGATGCATCCCTGGAAGTGTTCAAGGCCAGGTGGATGGGGCTTTGAGGAATATGGTCGGTGGAAGGTGTCTCTCTCCATAGCAGGGCATTGGAACTGGATGAACTTAAAGACCCCTTCCAACCCAAACCATTCTGTGAGTCTATGCTTCTATGACCCAGTTTGCTCATCACCTGGTCAGTCCACAGCAGACACTTGGCCCGTGTGCCACTTGTGCTACCAAGCCGCAGGGAAAGCCAGGGGAATGCACATCAATACAACGTGACGTACATTTCCTGCACGCACTTTACTGAGCCATGTACGTGAAATAAATGGATGAGAAGTTTAGCATGAGAAGAAGAGTGAGAGTGTGAGGCTGACAAGAAGAGTAGGTTAGGGAAGCTGCATGTTACCAGGACCTGAAGGACTCAGAATGCAGAAACAGTAAAATATTAGCAGACATTGCCAAGAAAGAATTTTCTGACAGAAGAATAAACTCCTTCTTTGAGGCTTGAAGATACAGTGTTACACTCTATGCAACCAATCCAATAGCATTTTCTATGGCATGCAACTTAATAATTACCTGGCTGCTGAACAGGTTCATTTCATCTTGGCTACAAATCAAACAAGCATTGCAATGCATTGCAATTTGGAAGATCTACACTCAGCACTTCAGGTTCAGAAGGCTGCTCTGATTTGTGATACAGAGCTACAGCTGAACCTGGATTTCTGAAATTGTGTCTATATGGGAGTAATCTACTCAAAGGAGCTCTAACCTCTTGGCAGTTACCTGTATGCTTGACTGTTAAAATTTATGAATAAATTCTTAAGATAAAACATGAGTAGGTGGTAATAGCTATATTTATAGCAAGTTCTCCCGTAAGAAACATAAATCTTGCTGCATAAGCTCCACTGACACAGCTGATGCTAGTCATATATCACTTCTCAGTGGGATATATATATATATGGCCACACAGCACAGGCAGTGTTGCATTTCTCTATTATGGTTACTCCAGCAAAACAAGCAATCTGTAATGCAGCAAAGAATGCTGAAACCTCCAATGGCTTGTTCATCTACAGAAATAATTGAGATACTGCCACCATTTGCTGTTAAAGTATGAAATTAAAGATGTCATTTCTTTCATGAACAATGGGAAACTTCCCATTGCATGAACAATGGTGGTAAAAGGGTAGTTCCCAGGCACATCTTATATAGACCCATGCATTTAGTGAAAACAAAGGGTAGGCCTTCAATGTTTCTTCCTAGAAAGCAACATACAAGTGGCATGCAGAAAGTAAGAAAAAAACAGCTGTTCTCTCAAAAATTTGGGATAAATGAGCTAGCTGGATCACCCTGGCTTTCCCTCGTGTTATCTTTCAATTTTTAAGGTCTCTGTTAACCCACAAAGAATTCACCCTGATAAGTACACATTTTAATTTGTCCCACTGAGAGAGATAAAAGTAGATACAATTGCTTCACAGCTATTTCTGAGGTGAATTGGCTTCTGCTTTCCTTTAGTAAGCTGATGCCACAGGGTTGATCTCTGTGGGGCTATTTTATGGTTGTACTCATAGGAGGGACAGAATTTGTTCTCAGAGGATTTAAGTTTCCCAGTGACGCTCCCTTTCGATGAGAACTCAGAGCACAGCAGGGCTGTTAAATACTCAGCAAACAAAAATGCAATTCTGCTTTCTTCTACAAAACTGTGAACTCACAGAAGCATGTTTTCAAGGTGTAATAGAAAAGTCAGCCAGCATAAATTTGAAGAATTAAGCATGTTTACCTATGAGGGAAACTGTCAGAAGCCTTGCTGATGTCAAGGTAGACAACATCCACTGCTGTCCCCTCATACACCCAGGCAGTCACGCCATGGAAGGCAATCAGGCTGATCAAGCAAAACTTCCCCTCAGTGAATCCATCTTCACTATTCCTCATAAGCTTCTTTCCCTCCACATGCTCAGAGATGACAACCAGGATGAGCCATTCCATCTCCTTTTCAGTGACTGAGGTGAAGCTGTGACAGGCTTGTAGTTTTCTGGGCCCTCCTTCTCACCCACTTCCAAGACTTGAGTGACCTTGACTTTCTTCCAGTCCTCAGGCACCTCTCCTGTTCTCCATGACCTTTCAAAGACGAAGAAGAGTGGCTTAGCATAACATCTGCCTGCTCCCTCAGCACTCATGAGTGCATCCCATCGGGGTTCATGGATCTGTGGGTGTCAAGTTTGCCTACTTGATCTCTAATCCAACTCTATGACCAAGAGAAAGTCTTCCTGTCTCCAGATTTTCTTTCTTGGCTTCAGGGTCTGGGATTCCTGAGGGCTGGCTTTAGCAGTAGCAACTGAAAGAAGGCATTCAGTAACTGCACCTTCTCTGTGTCCTTTGTGACCAGGGCACCCACCTAACTCAGCAGCAGGCCCATGTTTTCCCTCGTGTTGCTTTTCCTACTCATACTCAAAGAAGCCCTTCTTGGCCTTGATTACAAACAGGCCTTAGCCCTTCTCATCTCATCCCTTCGTACTCTGATAATGTTGCCATATTCTTCCCCGGTGGCCTGTATCTTTTTCCATGTTCCATAAACTTCCTTCTTTGTTTGAATTTTACCAGAAGCTCCTTGCTTATCCATGCATTTCTCCTCCCCTCTTTCCTTGATTTCTTACTCAAAGGGATGCACCCGGTCCTGAGCTTGGAGGAAGTGATGCTTGAATATTAACTCTTGGACCCTCCTACCTTCTAAGCCCCTAGCCAATGGGATTCCTCCAAGTAGGTCCTTGAAAAGGCCAAAGTTAGCTCTCCTGAAGTCCAGGGCTGTAATCCTACTTACTGTCTGTGGCATTTAAGTACAACCTTATAAAATTAAGGCCTTGTTGCCTTTGTAAAATTATGGCTCAGGCCTGTTACTTTGGCTAGAGAAAGACTGTGAGAAAAGTCAGTGAGACTATCAATTAAGACTGAAGTATTTTAAAGAAAATTAGGACAAATTACTATCTGTTCAGATTATGTGTGATTTATAAATATTAAGAGATGTTTCTGGCTCATTTTGTGGATTGGAAGAATTGTAACAAGGATAAAGAATTTGCAGGGGTGTGCAGCTCATCATGGGATAGCCAGTATTGGATCAGATGCTGCAAACTGATTGAGGTTGTACATTAATTCATTCTAAACAAAGGCTAATGGATCTTGCTGTACAACCACAATCCATTTGGCTTTCATGATGGTAGTAGCCAAACACTAACACTAGTCACTTCCCAGTAACTACTCCTCCCAAGATAATGCATCATTTCAAGAAAAGTTTTTTCCTGCTTTCCAGATAGGGAATCTCAGGGGAAAAACAGTGATTTGTTTGCTGTGACTTTTCTCATGCACTGTGTCATGTTTTGCTAGCAGAGCAAGTAACAGGTGGGATGGTCTGGAGGAGATAGGGACTGCTGGGAAGGAGGGCAGCAGGGGTCCCTGAGAAGGGGTCTGCAGCAGTTCAGCTGCTTTCAAGCAGCAGCAGTACAGCCACTGAGTGCTGTGCACACATAGTGACATAGGTTGGTATTTGAGATGCTCACTCAATTTGCCTGCAAGGAACAACTCTGGTCCCAAAACATATGGATTTGCTTCTTCAGGAGATTTCTGAACCAGACCAGGGACATGCAGAGAAAGAGGTTTCTACCAACCCAGCCTGCCAGCCCAGCTCAGCAGCATTTCGCAAGTAATTGTCTCCAGAAAAAGGAAAAAAGTTCATGGGCTACGGCCCAGAAGGGACTTGGCTTCTCTGGCATGTCTTTATGTACACACACTGAACGTGTGGGTGGAGGGTAAAGCAGGGGACTGGGAACTAGAGCAGAGGCTTGTGCCTAAATAAAGTAAATAAGTGAACTGTATTTACCTGGAGCTGCCCCAGACTGATGGCAAAAGTCCTGTGCCTGTGACAACATGCAAAGTTAACCAATATGGCAGATATAGACCTAATGAGTTAATGGTAAACAATACATTGTGAAGTCACTCCTTCCAAGATGTGGGTTTGTTCCTTTTATTTTTGCCGAAAACATAACCTGTGGTTGATAACTACGATTGTTTTGTTTCCCCTTCATTTACTCTGATAACATTGTTTCCTTGGTAGAGCCAAATTTACTCCTTGTCCACTTCCTCTTTATATTCATCTCCATCATGACAACACCTTTGCTGCTGTTTCCTTCCATCGGTTTTCCCCTTGGAGAATCTGAAGGGGATCTTTTGTGCAAAGCCTGGATTTAATAGGGAACCTTGGTTCTGGAAACGCAGGTCTGTATGGAAATCAGCCTTAGCTGACAGTTGCAAGGAGCCATTAAAAATCTTCCCTTTGGACTAAGAGATGTGACCACCCCTTCCAGCCCTGAAAGGCCTTTGTGGATCCAGCCTTCAGCCTGAGCCTTTGTACCACAGGCACGTGTTGCGCCTTCGTGACGCATCAGGCACGAGACGAGGAGAACAAAAACACACGCAGTAATCCCAGTTTTGGTGCCGATTTACGGTCAGATGTTGTGCAACCCATCTCTGGAGCTGGGAGATTCTCCCTGCCAAGGAAGGGCACTCCCAGCAGGTATGTGGGGTAGACAAGTAGGAGTGTTAGCATAAGTATTAAGGGCAGCTGGCAAGGGAAGTAGGGCAGAACAAAAGAGCTCCTGATTCAAAACCTTTACATATTCCTTTCTACTACAGACAAACACCTGTTTCTACCCTTGAAGTATGTCACTGTATTCAACAAAAAATATAATAACAAGGGCATGAGTATCCTGCACCATGCTAGGATTCAAGCCTTTCACTGGGTGGTGAAAGCATTTTTTATTCTGAATTATGTACCTCTGCTTTTCTTCATGTTAGATTTGAATTTGCCTGGCACACAGCATCACCCTCTCTCACCTAAGGCAGCGCAAGGCTGCTGAATGTTGTTAAAAGCACTTTGAAATCACCGAATCACCTCTTCAATAGTTTTTTTTTCTTTGTACTGCCACATTGCTATTCTCCTGAAACTTTAGATCTGTGCTGTGAGGCCTGACATTTTTGATTTTTAGCTTCTCATTGCATTGTGTCTGCTGAAGTTTCACTACTAGTATGTTTTTAGCCAAGCTGTGGTCTTCTTTTTTTCTTAAGGACAGCACACGAGAATGTCAGCAGCACAGCAGCTGCTAGGGCTGGCTGGATTATCCTGTCAGCTTATGCAACCAACCCTACAACATGAGTCATGTTGACTGGACCACGCAAGTACAAGTGTCATCTCTTGACCAATCTGTGTTTTGACTGAAGCAGATGTTAAAAGACCAGAGTTAAAGTGACACAATGTTTAGGAACTGATGTGAGATTTGTATTTAACTCGTGAAGATATTTAAAGGATTATTTTTAAGTGATGCACCCAACACACACATGCACACACACACACCCCCCACCCCTGAATAAATCATCTTACAAGATTTCAAGGAAAAGCATCCTAACATCTTTTGACTTTGTACATCCTTTTTGGGGTGGGTGAGGCAGCACTGGTATACAAAGCATACCTGATTTCAGCTGGCGTCAATGTCCACAGTGGAAATAACATATTTTGAGTTCAGGTAACAGGACAAGATCATATAATTTTCTAGAGATGCATTTTCCAGTGTTGAAATTCTGCAGCTGGAGACCAAGAGCTCATACTGTCTACCTGTTGAAGCCCTGTTAGAAGTTTGCAGATGGACTCATTCCTCCTGAAATGGATTTTCATGTTATTTACACAGTCATATTTTCACCACATGTCAAAAAGCTTCCTTCTTTCCACTACCCAGAGCTGTCCTGTGTATTGCTCAGATCTAAATGAAAACTTTAACAGCAGTATCTGATAGAATTTAGTGTGCAACTGGATTTCAACAGATTAATTTATCTCGCTGCTCTCTCGTGAAGTCTCTACAAAGCCAATTTTTGTATTTCATCTTAGAAACCTTGATCAGTTTTGTTGCTATTGAAAGATCAAAGCATCCAGTGCTCAATTGGATTAATTCACCTGTGCACTGCGGTACCCCTGAGGGCTTCCCTGCCTCTCTACTTCTCTTTGGTCTTTTCTAGTAGCACCTCTAACCTTCTCTAAGTAGTCTCCATATTTTTGTAATACTTCTCCAAACAAGCAAAAAGATGTGTTATTATTGATCTATGCAGTTATATACTGTTGGGGTTTTAGGAGTTCTACTTTTTTTTTTTCTCTTAAGGAATTTTCTGCCATATGTGTTGCTAGGAGACGATAATGACCTGATACTTAAGAGAGACAAAAGAAGTGGCCACAGCTCAGGGGAGGGGTTCAGCTGGCTACTCTCTTTACCTGGGGTTTCTCCTCTAGGGCAGAGATACCGGAGATTTAGACTGGGAAAATGGGGTTGGGTGCAGCTCTTGTTCTCTCAGTGTTCGGAAGGGAGAGAGCCTGTGGTCTCTGTGGGGAGAATTCGTCACTACTGCAGGGTTCCGTCTCCTGCTGCCTTTCTTCTACCATGAGTAGAGCCCTGCTCTTAAGAGTGGCCATTGCACTGGGACTTTATTAAAACTCTACCTCACCAAAAGAAAGGACCCTTGCCATCTGTTCAGGTGCCTCAGGTGAAAAGACTGGGACCCGGGACCCTGACCCCTGACCCCGTCCCGGAGGGCGTGTTTCCCCAGCTGCACGCGGCAGCTGCTGTGGAGGAGACCGGCTGGCA
>NW_008237885.1:550008-550377 GCF_000691975.1 Corvus brachyrhynchos | reverse complement strand
GGGCTCGTTGTTTGTTTTGTTGTTCCTGCCATAGTTATTGTTGTTTGTTTGACTTGTTCTACATCCTCGTAAAGAACTGTTCTTCTTTTTCCCATATCTTCGCCTGAAAGCCCCTTAATTCCAAAATTATAACAATTCGGAGGGAAGGGGGTCATATTTTCCATTCCAAGGGAGGCTCCTGCCTTCCTTAGCAGACACCTGTCTTTCAAACAAGACATATACTTACTTTCTTTGTTCTTGACACTCCTGAGCAACTGATTCCCAATCAGCACCACAACACAATCCGGTTATTTTGTTTTGTCAGCTTCTAGAACAAGGAGGTCTTCTTACTTTCTCACACTTGAAAAGCCCAGGATCTGCTATTACTTA
>NW_008237885.1:538772-549988 GCF_000691975.1 Corvus brachyrhynchos | reverse complement strand
GTAAACAAATCTAATAGGTCAACCCAATTTCCTATTAAGAGAGTGGGAGATTTTGAAAAGAAAGAAAAAAAAATAAAAGAAACCCCAAACCTCAACAACAGAAATCCAACCAACAACAGCTTTTTCCTTCTTGCAAAGGCATCTGAGTAAAATGCATTCAGTACAAAGGTTATAATATGACCGTACATAAACCACTTAAAATTACATAATGTATTTCATAAACTGAAACTGCAGCACATAAATAATCTACTTGTCAGCATAACATATTGCTAGGTCACTTGCTGCTTCCCTCAACAAAAAAAACTTTTTCAAGGAACAGGAAACTGTCTTCCAAGAGGAATCAGAGAGAAGAGAAGCAGCATATTCCCATTGAGCAATGCTGTTATGCAGAATTACAGGGAACATACTTAATGACAGGGAAATAGTTTTTTAGGAAATCATTACAAATTTGACCATGAAGGTTAATACTTTTTCTAAAGATGAAGTGAATTGTGCTAGTTTTAGGTATTTCAGCAATTGGGTTTTTTCCTTGGCAACCCAGTTGTAAGGGCCAAAGATTACCAACAGCCTTTTCAGCCTCTGCCTACAAATAACTTTGTAAATACAGTCAGATTAATCCACTTCTTAGGCTGAAAACATTGGAGTGTGAATTTTGGAGGAAACTCCACAGATACTTGAACACTTCCCATAAGAATATTTTCATGTCAGGACAAAAGCAAAGTCTAGGATCTTATTGAGTGCTGCACAAAATGTTTGGACTTCTTCCCGCTCAGGCTACACCTGATGTTTAAATACACCCAGCCATTTCTTTCTTTAAAGCACATGTTTATTCATATGTGTTGAAACATATTCCTTTTCTCAGAAGCATCTTGTGGAGATACCAACAAACAAATGATTGTCTATGGCCTTGTAGCACATTCCTCATCAAAAAAGTAGCACCAGCAACACAGAAATTTTAGTCCTGTAATGAAAATTACTGCAATTCTGGTGCTGAAAGCTATCCTGAAAAGAGTGAGCAGAGACACTTTTTGGCAGGTCAGTCGGGAAACATCTATTTTCAGACGTTTTAAAGAACCCTAATCCTGGCAGATGGGTTCCTTTCCACCAGTGGGTCTTTTTATTTTTGTTTCTCCCTCCTCCTCTCATAAGATTGAAAATCAAATTACCATCTCTCTCTTTCTGCCTAAAATCCTTTTGCTGAGGGAAGGATGCAACGGGAAGGAGAATAAAGGGTATAACATTACTTGCTCTTGCAGTTTCCTCTTCTTAGAATCATAGAATCTACCGGTCTTTTAAATACCTCCAGGGATGGTGACTCAACCACTTCCCTGGGGAGCTTGTTCCAATGTTTTACAGCCCTTTCAGTGATGAAATTTTTCCTAATATCCACTCTAAACCTTCCCTGTTGCCACTTGAGACCCTTTCCTCCTGTCACCTGTTACCTGGGAGAAGAGACCTCCCCCCACGTTGCTACAACCTCCTCTCAGGTAGTTGGAGAAAGTGAGAAGGTTTCCCCTGAGCCTTCTTTTCTCCAGGCTAAATAATCCCTCCACTCATCATGGAATGTAGGTTTCAGACTCTTCACCAGCTCTGTTGCCCTTCTCTGGAGGCACTCCAGCACCTCAATATCTTTACTGTAGCAAGAGACACAAAATTGAGCACAGGATTCTTCTGGTAAGCATGGCGGCTAGGTATGGAGAGGGTAATGATCACAAAACCTACCACTACTTTTATAGTAGTTTTAATGTTTAAAAATAGTATGCTGCCTAATCAAAGGTTATATCTTGTTCCATATATTGATCAAGACTTAATTTTCACTGCTTTCTGAGCTGTAAAAGTTTGCAGAGTGTGTAGTTATTTTTTGACTTAGTATTTTTATAAATGAACAAGTTTTGCAGAAAGAGCTGTTATTAATCAGACAGTAACAGGCCTAATGGGTTGAAAACAGGGGTTCAAAACTCAAAGCTTTGCTATTTCTTTCTTTGCTATTGACGCACTGACTCTTCAGTGAATTGTCTAAACTTTTCCATCTGTAAAAACAGAACAGTTACAAATCTTTGCAAATATTAATCAGATTCTCACACTTAATATTTTTACTTCTATACCCCAAAAAGCCCATATAATATGATGATACCTTTCTAAAGTTCTAAAGCATTCTAAAATATCAAGTCTGCTTATAATGAGGTCATGGAATTATCCCATTGTAAATCTTGTGATCCCACACACATGCTACATGAAAAGCTTGTAAAAGAAAGATTTCAAATTGCTCAGCCTAGCCAACAGATACACTACATATGCAGGAAACATTTTCTATAATAGAAGCAGTCCATAATATTCTGAAGAGCAAAAGAAAAAACAAAAGAGGGGAAGGGCATGCAAGCAGAATTAATTGCTCTATTTTTTGTTTGGAAACGGATGCAGAACAGATTAGCCTGCAATGTAGTGCATTCTTCCATAAACAAGCAATTACATTTGGTCAAAAGCCAAGCTGTTTAAAATACCCCTGGCTAGTTATAGGTAAAAGCTCAGAAAAAAAGTAGCCTAAAATGGATGGGCTTGTTATTATGGAAAGGCTTTAAGACCCTTAAACATTTTAGAAATAGGTTGTAAAATCATCTTCCAGAGAACAAATGTAGCATCAGCTTCTGAAATTGCTTGAACTAGAGTGGCTGAGAACTGATACTTTGTGTATCAGAAGTTAATCCAGGTCTATCCATCCAAAACTGCCAAAGCTTCAGATGAAACAAGTACTAGAATAAGGCCCACGTTTATCTGTTTCAATACTGGAGTTAAAAACTTTAAAGTTACGTATTTAAGTTTGAATATTGCTACTAGAAACCAATGCTTCATTAATAGCAGTTTCTAGGACATTTAAAAATTCTTTTTAACTAATATAATATTTATCAGAAGTGCTGTCTTTACCAAGTCCTGCTACTGCTGCAGCAATACCTCTCTTTTGCTTATGGTAAAAAATCAAGTATGTTCAAGCAGAAATTATTTATCTGCATTCTCTCCACAAGAACAGAAATGCCTTTTTCATGACAGTGAACATATTGAATTGTGGTTTATTTCCTGATTTCCTTTCTGATAAAATCACATTGCTTGTCTATTACCACCTCTCTATTACTTATCGGTGTGTCCCAAAAAGAAGTATACACCTTAAGCCTCATATTGAAAAAGATAGATTTTATTCTGGTTTTGAGAACATTTCTAAAAAGTGGATGAGAAAACCTGGTCAAAGAACAAAGTATCATCCTCTTGCGCCCATATCCATTCACTTACAGTTCCTGGAGACAAGGAGTGGTTCCTGCATCCTACTAAAATAACTTCTTATTCCCTCTATTATGAGATAAAACAAACTTCTAACAATGCCTCTCAGCCATAGTTGGTTTTGGTAATATTCACTCTGAACTTCTCCTTTATGGTTCACTTGGTAACAGCTGATGCTGGGTATGTGCCTGAGGCTTGAAATACTCCATCCAATAACCCTTGATGAGCTCCTCTGAAGTACAACAAACCTTTCCAGAAAAAAAGTTTTACATTGCACTCAGCTGAGACCACAGATGTTTTTCATAGGGCAAATATTGCCTACTACAGAAAAACCCCAGTTTGTTCAAAAAGCTTGTGCAGAGATGGACGCTGTCCCACCAAGGATCCTCACTAACACCCTCAACTTGCTGTGTGGGGTTATTAATAAGCAGGAAGACATTTTGTGGTGCAAAATGCCCATGTTCAGAATGGATTGAAGTGAGATTTAGGACACCATTGTAGTACAAGTGCACAGTTCAAAGTATTTGTTTCTGGCTCATCTTAAACATGATGAGCTGAACCATGACATATCAAGAACATGTTCTGTTTGGTGCTGACCATAACTATTGTTTGAATATCTGTGCTGCTGACACGTGCTTTGAAAGAAGAGCTGAACACAGCGAAGGACTTTGGCTAAATAGCTTATCCACAGGGAAGAAAACCACCCGTTTTTTCCCCCTGAACAATGCCACCAGATCTGAAAAGAATGAAAAATGGCCAAAGAGGAGTGTTCAGAGACTGGGCCTTGCAGATGGACTGGTGAGGAGGAAGACCAGTGGACTTTATCTAAAGGAAGCAATGATACAGACAGAACCAAAAATATTTCAGCAGCCAGGCTGCTGAAAATGAGCTGGCCCAGAAGTCAGGTGGAAAGGTCAGTCCAGGCAGAAGAGGCACACTGTACCTGACTTATCTTTTCCCTTCTCATGATTAAACATGTATTTTTCACTCCTGCTGTTATGCAATGCAGCTATACATTATGAAACCATTGCCACATCCTCCTAACAGGTGCTGCCACATTTTGTATCAGGGTGAAGTTGGAGTCATATTAATTGTGTTTTGAATTATTGGTGATAGAGAGGTGTCATTTAACCTTCATTGTAGTACCTCACTGTTTTGGTTTTTTTTAACAACAGATTGACATATTTGGTAACCACAACAGACAGAAGGAACAGAGATGATAAACTGCAGCTGATCTTTTATGTAGTGTTTCAGTTCTCCTAGCAAAGAGGTTTTAAAGAATTAAGGTTTCAGTAAGGGAGAAGCCAGGCCTGAGACAAGGTCAGGAAGCTGGATGATCCCTCTTATCATCCTTGTGGGTCTCTTCCAACTCAAAATATTCTGTGATAGTAAGATGCTAATATTTATTGCCAATAAATAAATAAATATGTATCAGTTATTTTTTAATATAGGACCTGAAAAATGGTCCTGATGACCACTGTATATATAAATTGCATGCAATACATAAAAAAGGGAAAGAACAATTTAGTGCAGGTTTTGGGCAGGAATTTGTAAACTTCAATGGCAATATAACACATCCTGCTAGGATAGGAGGGAGATCTGTTCATGTCTTTATTTACATATAGTGATAGGATTAGCTTAGGATAGAGCCAAGCTGATACATATTAGTCTTAACTGAAAGGAATAAAAATTAATTAAAATATACAAGATAAATGGATTAAGCAAATGGTGTTGAAACAGGCTGAATTGAAATGCTTCCTATCAAATATTTAGCTGTTTGACAAATAACTCCAACGTAATATCATGCGTATGTGACTTGCAATTTGGTAGAAGGGGGGGAAAAAAGCCAAAATGAAAGACTTGCAAGCTGCAGGAGGACCACACCTCAATAAGCAGCTTTTACAAATAAAGAAGACATCAAAGTATACTGCAAATTTTGTCACATGCTTATTAATTTAAATGAGCTCAGTTTGCAGCACAGCCCCAGTCAGATATCTGGAAGTTGAGCCAGAAGAAGAACAGCTACAAGAACTTGCAGCCATTCCCAGGACACCATTAAATGGCTATATGAAGTTTGAACAGTTTCAAAATGACAAATCAGGACACAAGACACATCATGGGTGAAATTCAGTTGAGGAATTCCAGCTTCTAAGAACTTCAACCCAGGACTTTGTTGCTTTTGACAGGATCAAACAAAATCCAACTTTCATGCTTCATGGACCAAATGACATACCTGTCTTGTAGAGGCTGATAAATACCACCCAAAACTGAGATAAAGTTTCTCATTGCTACCTGAAAGGTGGAGGCAGAGAAAAGGAACAAGACTGAAGTTGTAGATCATTCTGTTCTCTCAAAGAAGCATCCCAGGAATTTTTTCGTTTATAAATTTCAAATCACTTCAAACACTAGAAATATTAGGATGTAGTTGCCTGGAAACTGCTTCATGAGTGCTTGTGGTATGAATTTCTGCTGTGATTGATGCCTGGCTGAAATCTGGCTGCTGAACACAAGTCTTGTGATCAGTACTAATGTGCTGTCCTGAGTTAAAACCCAGTCAACAAGAAGATCACATTCTAAAATCATCATGTTACAGACTGCATTCCTCTGCTTTTCCAGAACACTGTTATAAAAAAGCCATGAAACAGAACAGGTTAACAGTAACTAACATTAGCTCATAACAGCTAATGATACCAGGATTTCAAGTTTTGGTTTTAGCATTTAGACCTAAGAGAGACCATTAGCTCTGAACCACAGGTTAACTATATCAGAAATAAAACTGTAATTAAGCAACACTGCACCAAGACCTTTGGAATTCAGCACCATTGATAGTGCTTAATGGAGTTGTTGATAGGGATTAAGAATCTGATTCAAACTTCTAATCTGATTTTGCCTTGCTGCAGTATCCCATCTCGGTTATGGCTTCCTTAACCAAACTAAAAAAGCCTTGCAGCACTCTCTAGTCACTTAGAAAAATCTGGTTTTGTGTTGTAAACTCCTCAAGTTTCAACTCGGTAAGTTGAAACGCTGTCCCCCAGATCTCCTACCATATATTCCTTGAATTCGGATTTTTGTGGCTTTTATATAAATTCTTCAGTACAACATTTTAAAACCTCAGCCCCAGTATCCACCCAGTACCAGAGTCATTTAACTATTTTCACAGGTTCTGTAGGATGAGATAAAACCACCACAACACATTCTGTTTAGATCCACTTGCTGCAGTAATTCTCTTTGCCACAGAATTACATTAGGAGTTTGTTTACGGGAAGCTCCATGTTCAGAAGATTCCTTAAAACCATTTCACTGGTGCCGTTTTCCAAGACATAACGTGTGTATTTAATTTCTTTTCCTGCTCCTAGAAGCATGACTTTGTAGGTGATAACACTAGCCATAGACACTAGCATACTCTTGTTTAAAGGTATGGTGCAATTAAAACAGGAGAGACTGACCTTTGTTTTCATGCAATTTAAATAGGCAGGGTTTTTCCACATTTGTTTCTGGAATACCAGTGAAAATGTTGAATAGTACCACTGTGACACCAATGTGTTTGGAAGTCTCGTAGAAAGAGTCCATCAACGGTCTCTAAAAGCATTTGCCAGGCTGCACTTCAACATTTGGACACAGTTCTGTTATAAAGGCCCTCCCAGGTCACACTGCTCCAGGGAGCTGAAACAGAGACATTAAGAATGGTTTGAATGAAATCGGAGTGAGAATTATTTATGTGAAAGCATGAGCAGCAGCACAGTTGGAAGGAAAAGCAGAACCGAGGACATGACTAACAGCAATTAAACCAGTAAATGCTGAGGAATGTGCTGTTTACATCAAGACCAGGAGGTCTGAGCTCTGATAAGGCCATGGCAGGATGACTTGTCAGCAGAAGACCTGAGGTCTGATAGCAGGAGGATGGCAGCAGGGCTCCAGCACAGTGCGTGCCCGCTGCTTGCCATGCCAGCACAGAAAAAGGCCATAAAGTTACAGAAATGAGGAAACACACACAGGTAGCAACCCTCCCTACAACTTATGGGTGATGAGGCAAGCAAGGTTATGATGGAGCATCGCACTGTACTAGCTGAAGGATACAAATACCTGCGTGGCTCTGGTATTTGTATCTGGTATTGAACCCTGGCAGGCAGCTCAGCCCCACACAGGCATGTGTTCATCTCCCTCCCCATGGAGTAGGGGAGAGAACTAAAAGGGTAAAAGTGCAATAACTTGTGGGGTTGAGATAAACATAATTCAGCAAATAAAACAAAAACCCAAATCACCACCATGCCCCCTTCAAACAAGCAAGCAAAAAAACAAAAAGAAAAAAAAAGCTAAAAGAAGTCAAGCAAAGATAAAAAACATCAACTCAAGAAAAGTGTTGCCAACAGCCTAATTGCTCATCAGTGACAGATGCCCAGCCAGTCCCCAAGCAACTGCTGCTCTGGCCAACCTCCCTCCCCTCCAGGTTAATTCCTGAGCTCAATGCCATATGACGTGGGATGTCCCTATGGTCAATTGGGATCAGCTGTCCTGGCTGTATCCCCTCCCCCCAACTCCTTGTGCACCCCCAGCCTGCTCCCTGGTGGAGCGAGAGGCAGAAAAGGCCTTGACTCTGTGCAAGCACTGCTCAGCAACAGCTAAAACACCCCTGAGTTATCAACACTGTGTCCGGCACAAACCAAAACCAGCCCCATACCAGCTACAGCTAAGAAAATTATCTCCATGCCAGCCCAAACCAGCACAATGAACAAGTTTTCCACTGCCAAGGAAGAACCCCAAAGACATGGCACTTACTCAAGGGTCACCACTCCTTTTCCCCCATGGGGACCTCCAGCCTGCCTGGAGTGGCTGCTTTGACATTGGCTTCTTGGTGCTTGTGAGCACGGGGGTGCGAAAATACAGCTGGCTGAAATCTATGAGATTCGACATGAGTGACTGAAATTGGTTGTGCTTAAAATAAATACCAACTTCCCTTTCCTTCTCGCCTTGAGTTGAATTTTGTCACAATAATTTCATCCTGCATCTTTTTCTATAAGCATATTTTACTATTGGCTGAGTCACTTTCAAACCCTGCAGGTGTGCAAGGCAAGCCAATCCTCCAGTTCTGAGCACACATTTTAACTACACAGCTCTTCACCAACACATTGCTGCCTTGTGCTTTACCAGCTGGTGCATTCCTTCATTTCTGTTTCAGTTCCTACATTCTGAAATTATCAGTATCTCCAAAACAGATAACAAACCATTTTAGCATAGGGTATCACCGCCCCTATTCTATCTTTCTCAAGTAAATAAGTAAAAAAAAAAAAAAATCACAGTCATAAAATTTGTCTAGGCACATTCAAATCTTTTTTTCCAAGGCTTTATTGTGTATTTTTATAGTCTCCTAGCACACTGTGATGAGCAAATATTCAGCTGTTTCAAATTATGGATGAAGAATAAGGATCCAACACTGCTGACAATGAGAGAAAAAAGCTTTAAGCAATCTGAAAAAAACCCTTCAACAGGATGTTGTTGATGAAGAGAGATTTTCTTTTCTGTCACAGGCCTTTAAAAAGTCTAAATAGTTTCTAAATTCTTCTGTCTCATTACACCAATTATAAAAGGCATTGGTCCCCTTAGTGCCTTGTTATTGATTACTGTGGGTAATGTGGCTACTAAAGCTTCACTAAATGAAACACAGCTGTGGGCTTGTCCCTGCTCAAGCAACGTTCACAGAGTTCTGAGAGTTATGGAATGACCAATGAATTGAACAGTTTTGCTGAACTAAGGTCCTTTTCTTACAGTCACCTGTATGTCCTTGGGAACTCCTTATCTCTCCTTTTTACAGTCCATGCCACTGAAAAAACCCAGATAACTTACCAGCTCTATCAGAAGTTTCACTTCTATCTTGGTGCTAATAATGTTGACTGGAGCAAAATAATGCAGTCACTTTTTTTTCAGATTTCTTCCAGGCTTCAGAATTCTTTCTTTTTTCCCCCAAACATTAAACGCTAACTCAAGTTTACTTATTCAGTGGCTACCAGCATTTTCTTGTATTTTGTCTGGTAACTGCTCTAGACCCGTACAAATCTGCTTTTCCTCATACACTTGGAAAAAATCTGACGGGTTACTTCAATTAATTTGAAAATTACATTTCTGTAAAGCTGCTTAAACCTTATACCAATTATTGAAATATTAAATTGAAACAAAACTAATTTAAAAGAATATTTATCTTGGGAGATGAGCGTGTTCTGAAGACCTCAGCTGTAGTTCTGCCATATATGTTCACAATTTTCATGTTCCCCATCTTAATTTGTCACATCAAACTTCCACATTTTTGGGAGTCAGATATCACAGTGACAAACATAAACAGATTATACACCACTAGCTACAAAAACCACTATCCCAAAAAGCTACACTTGGTGTTCAGGTATCTGGTGTCAATGAATTTTACAGGGCAGAGAGAGACATAAAAAAAAAAAGAGATGTTCTAAGGATTCACAGTGAAAGATTATTTACCTAAATCCTTTCAGCCTCCTCTTTTTGCCTTTCCAGGTAATCTTTAATAGCACAATCCAAACCACAAAACAACCATGCAGCTAGAAAAACTCTCAGTGCTTTTTTCATCATTTACAACATGTAGCAGTTAAACAAGGTGTAGCATTCCCAAGGCATTTTACTAATATCAATCACACCCTGTTTTTGCAGAAAAAAAATAAGTTGCAAGTTTTGCATAGAGAGAAGAAATGATAAAATTCCTCCTTAAGCAGAAAATGCCAGAAACACCCCCCCTAATATCTACTACAGTTAACATGAAAGGGATATACTGCCTAGCCTCTAGATATAATTTAAATTAATTTTTTGTGTCTAGACCAAAAGATACTTAGAGTATAAATGGCTTTTAAATAACTTATTATATATTCACTAAAACACTTAAGAAAGGAAAAAACCACCATCAAAATATTTTAAAGATGTTAAAATGGTCACTTCCACAAATATCATAAAAACAATTGAAGTTTGTCATTATCTGCCAAAGCTTTCAGTTTTTTCTTCCCCCAAGAAACCCCAGGACTTCTAGTCTGAGCACAATTAACTACATAATTTTTCAGTCCATGAAAAACCACTGAACAGCAGTCTTCACAAACTTTAACAGCTAACTTTCATGACAGATAGCGACTCAGATGTCTCCTTCGTACTGAAGTCTTCTCATAAGGAAATCAAAGATAAAAGAAACTGGGTATAAGAAAAAACCTTGCCTGACTTACTAGACCAGATGTTTTCATTAAGATCCAGGTCTGTCTAAACACACTGCTTTATTTGAGATGATTCCATTTACTTAAATACTATTTAGAAAATATTTGTAACATTTTCATTAGGTGTAATTTACTGCTTACCATGTCCATCCTCAGACTCAACTGCAAAGACCCCCCATGACCTATTACAAGTTGCTGTTGTGTATGTAACTGTGGCAACAGTGAAACAGAGCACGCTCAGCACCTTGAAAAAAGATTTTTGAAGCATATTGAATCGGAGAGGTTGAGTTTCACTTGTCCCTACACCTCCTCATCTTTACTGTCCTTAAGCCCAACGTGCCCCCTCATTCCTGTGGCTTGGCTTCCTGTTCCCTGCAGTGCATGACAGGCTGTGTCAGCACAGACTAATGCAGCCGAGTGGAGGGGTCTCTGCTTTAGCCAGGGTCTGTTTATATGTCCTCAGATCCACAGAGCCTCTCTTCCCTTCGAGGTTCCCAAACAGTGCTTGGTAGCCAAATGTCAGCCCTGGCAGAGTGCTAAGTTATGTTTCTGCCATAGCCAGGGGATCCTTTTTTTTCAAATGTTTGATCACTTCAAGATCCTGCACTTGTTCAGTGGTGAAGTCCTGGACTGTCAGAGGTGACAATCCTTGTCACCTGCCCATATTCTCCCACTTGCTACCCATGACCATACTGCCTTGGGACATACCCCTACACGCCATTCTTGAATTAA
>NW_008237885.1:531856-538727 GCF_000691975.1 Corvus brachyrhynchos | reverse complement strand
GCTGAAAAAATATACTTGAAACATGCCAGCAGGAATATTTTAGTTACCAGAGGGTATTCAAGATACTGAAGAGTTATTGTAAAAAGGGAGAAAACACCTACCCCACAGGAAAAGAAGAGGAAGGTGCCATTCTTTTTTCATCCACCAATTGGTTTTTGGAAGAGAAAAGGGAAAATGTGTAATTGCTCATTGTCTTCATGAGATGGTTCCCAAAGTGCAGGGAAGGCAACAGTGCAGGGTCCAAATACCAGATTAGGCTCAAGGCCAATGCTTTTGTCATAGTTCTCCCAGGCAAAACACAACCAAATGATACACTGCAAATTTGGCCTTTAACAAGCTCTCAAATTTGATGTACAGTAAAAAAAATAGGGAGCATGGCAGTGATTAGATAAACCAATGCTGTGAACAAGTAAATCAACACTATGACCAACAACTGTCAAACAGATAATAATTATCAGTTCCTTCTGCAACATGCTGTGGTCAAAGCTGTTATCTCAAACCCTTCAAGCCTGACACTGGGTGCCAAAACAGGACTGTTGTGATTTAACTTCACCCAGCTGCTCACTCACTCCTCTGCAGCAGGATAGTGGACAGAATCAGAAGGGTAAAAGTGAGAACATTTGTGGGTCCAGATACAGTTTAATATGTAAAAAAACAAACAAAAAAAAACAACCAAGAAAAATAAATTATGCAAAACACCCTCAATTGCTTGCCAGCAGCTGACCAATGCCCAGCCAGTCCCTGAGCAAGTGCTGCTCAGGCAAACTTTCTCTGCAGTTTTTATTGCTGCGCATGACACCATATGATGCCGGACATCCCTGTGGTCAGTTGGGGTCAGCTGTCCTGGCAGTGTCTCCTCCCAGCTCCTTGTGCATCCCCAACCTGCTCCCTGGTTGGGTTAAGAGAGGTAGAAAAGGTCTGGACTCTGCAAGCTCAGCAACAGCTAAAACATCCCCAAGTTATCAACACCGTTTGCAGCACAAATCAAAACCACAGCCCCATACCAGCTACTGTGAAGAAAATAAACTCTAATCCAAAACCCGCAGAGATCCCAAGTCTTTATAAATAAATTAGCCCATATTGGATACTTAATTTATGTGTTACAGAAGTAACAACAGAGAAGGGAAGCTGGTACAGAAGGAATTATTCAGGAGGGAAATGCCCACATTTACTATCTTAGCATATATAAAGCCAAAACAGCAGAGGGTGTGTTCCCTCATATAAATGTATCACATGAGATTACGCCTACAGACACTTTGTTTATAGAATTGAATATGTGTTAATCATTAATGATTTAACCCTGTGTAAACCTACAGCAATGTTTTGTCAACTACAGTTTGCTGTTTTTCATAGGCCAAGTTTCAGCAAAACAGTTACACATGTATTTGATGTGCCTGTATATACACACACAGGGACACAGATAAATATTCAATTCTGAATACATACTACATTTATAGGTTAGTTATCAGATACGCCTTCATCCAATTGAGGTCTCTGTGCCAAAGGGAAACTGTCAGTTCCGTTCCCAGAAAAAATGAGGCAACTGAAAGAAGCCATCGTGATGTACACAATGTCTACTAATACATGGATACAGAAGTCTTCCCAAATGGCAAAACAGCTTTAGGATATATTCTCCCAATAATGAAATACATTTTGAGGTAGGTGTTCCTACACCCATTTTCACAGATGAGCAAAAGTGTGAAGCATTTAGAGCCGAGGAGAAGAAAAGGGTCTGCCTCTTACAGCATTACCAGCTCATTGTCTCGAAGTGTATGATTTTTTTCCTCTTCAGGTAAAAGTATTTTAAACGACCAGAAATTTTGCTTCAGAAACATAATTAGAAAAAGCAGAGTATATCCAGCATTTCCCTGCCAGGATGAGCTGCTTTAGAAAAAACCTTTGATGAGTAATGGCAACATATGTGTTTCATGCTATGCTACAGAAAATGACAGTAAACCGCATGTCACAAGGAAAAGATCATTTCTACTGCCATGTGATGAAAAGTTTTGAAGACCTCCTAATATTAACTGTTCTAGTGAATAACAACCTGTAGTTACAGTAACATGGTACTTGAGCCAAATGTGAGTGACTCGAAAGTGATGTCTTAACTAATGGTTTAATTCCCTTTATTGACAGGGAATATGAAATAAGCCCTACAAGTGTCTGCATCTCATCTCATATGCAGGACGCCAAATGCCTTTTTTTATCAAGTTCTCATTTTTCCCAAATGTCAGGGATAAATCTAAACAAAAAAACGCAGCACACAGTGAGAAAAGTAACTACCTTTTTCCTTTTAATATAGATGTAGTACAGAATGTTTAATTACAGCAGGACAGTGCTTCCAGTTAAATAAAATTAAAAACCTTTATTTCCCCCAAATATAAAATTACTAAATTAATGTCTTAAAAGAATAAGAATATGGAAAAAGCTTTAAATTATACCACCATTTACCACAGTAACCATGATTACCAATTACATACTCCATTGCTTTGGCAAAAAAGGTTTTTCTTTTAATAACTGCATATAAACCTAACATAGCAAAGACTGTATACATCTTTATATTGCACTTATTTATATACAGGCATAAATGAACTGTAAAGTCTGCATATACTTGGAATGAGCAAATTTTCAAAATAAACTGAAAGCAGAATGATAAGAGCTGGTATGAATATTAAAAAAATGCTTAGAAATGTAATACATTTATGTACAGACTGTATGGACTGTATTAACAAACAATATGTACATAACAATTTACTACTATTGATATTTTAGTGTAACTCAGTGTTCATTAATACAGACCTTTGGTTGGATTTAGTTGTTTAGTAAGATCTAAGCTCGCATACCTCCAAAATGCAACAAGGTATAAAATAAAGCACAACAATTTGCCAAATGGTACAAAAACTACTATTGTCAGTTCCATTAAACCCCAAAAACTAGTGCCTCTGTCTAGCCCCAAAATAGTTCTTGTACTTGGAATCTCTATGTGCCATACACAAAAAGAACACCTGAATGTTACATATCTGCAAAATTACATCCCACAACACTTTTTTTGTAATGTGCAATTCATTTTAATAATACTTTCTAATGAAAAACAGAAGCTAACTTCAACTTTATAATTTTCCAACACGCACTTCTGCAATGACATTGTGAACACCTTTAAATTTTACCAGCAAGGTTAAAAAATATATATGTGTGCCTCCCTTACTCTAAAAGACTATTATTACCAGTAACTGCTACTTGCTAAGTGTGCTCAGACATTCGCATGAACTACGCAGTTTGCACGTGCCCAACATTTAGCTTCAAGGTCATCCTGAGTTTTCACACAATGAAGCAAATCCACAAACTTTAAAAGAAACAAACATACTTCCCTTTACAAAACAATCATGCAACTGAAGAAGAACTGGGCATCCCATGAACTGTTGTGCTTGTCGGTGTTCCACTTATGGCGTTGAAAATGTGTAGCGAGTTGGGCATGACACTGGCCTTTTCTTCCACCGGAGTAATCTTAAAGGGAAAGACATGTATTTACCAAAATGTTACAAAATGACACAGGCACGTCTAAAACAAATAACCAATTTCATGGTGTGTTGCTTGTCAACTCAACCTCCCAGTACTTTTTCAACTGCACAAAACTTTTGATGACGGTTACTCTTTTCAGCCACCTTCTCCTAGATTTAGAAGTTACTTCCCCAATATCAGTCTCCTAACTTAGATATTACACTGTCCTCTGTAGAGGACAGCTGGACAGTTTCTCTCATTCCTCCTGTTAACTTTCAAAAGGAGTTTCATAGTGACAACAAGCTCACTTTTTGCCTTTTTTGGTTTTCCTTGTTTGACTTAGATGTATGATTTGAGCATTTCTTACAAAAAGCTATCGAAGCACTGAAAAGACTTTGTTCTTACCAGCTATAAGCAAATATATGCTAAAATTAAAAATACCATAAAAAAAGGAATTATATAAAGATTAGACAAACTAAGAGAACTGAAGTAGAGAAAACTAATTACCATCCCATCTGATCATATTGGCAAGCAGCAGAGGAGAAAAAAAGAAAAATCTGTTAAGGTTCTTTTATGCATTTTTAAAATTACAAATTTTTTGCAGTTGTTAAGACTTTGCAGTGTTACATTACAGCTAATAGTTTATTCAGTGACGCAAAGCTCTTTTTTCCCAAAACAGCAATAGGCAGACACATAAAGGTGTGAAGACCTTCATGTTTCTAAGCCTTTAGGGAAGTTATCAGTCTAATTGAAAAAAAAAACCCCAAAGCAAAAAAAAGCAATACCACCACCAACATTGCATGTTTTAATTATGTACAACTAATTACATTTCTATAAAAAGAACACAGTGGTAGGCTAATAGTACATATTACTGCAGTCAGTGCTGTACTTTCATATTCCGTTCACAGTATCTTATGGATATAATTTTTTTGTCTAAATGCAAACCAAGAGAAGAAGGTGCAATGTAATTTACTCCTGATGTTGCAGGACATGCTTTTTCTTATCACCAATCTTTGGAAACTCACATACTTCAGCATTTTTTAAACATCTAAATCTTGCACTAAGCTCAAAGTATTTTTTCTTGTGCACAAATTTTCATTATATTCCTTTACTTTTTCCTGTGCCAGGGGAATGCTAATCTTGCATATATCATTATATTCTTTGACCCAAACACTTGCCTTTCCTTTCTAAAGGGGTATTCTCTATAGCTGTCTAATTCTCTCATGTACCTTGTTCATCTCAATCAGCTTTCCAGTCAGTTATCCCCCATTCTAAACCCTCCTCTGTTTATCAATAAATCACATAGAAATATAATCAAACTGTCCCACTTTTGTTAGCTAAGCAAACTCTTTTTCTGTTCCACAAATCTTTCAAAACTGTTTTCTTCTACTACTGTTTTTTATTAAAATACCACATCCAACCACATAATTCTGGAAAAATTGTATCACTTCCTGTAAACTTTGGTTCACAACGTTCTCTACTGATGGTGCTAAAAGAGAGTTAGTTTTGTCATAAGCTCCTCTCTGTGACAGGATATCAAAACAGAAGAAGGAAAATAAAGCCAATGTGCTTCATCATAGTTATATCATATCACAGAGCTACTCAGAACACAGTACCTGAAAAACCACATCAGGAAATAATGGAAAGCAACAAAGCGTGTGAAGTGAACTTTCAACAAGTGGCATTTTTGAATAGAAAAAAGTTGCCATAAAAGTTTTGGATACCATCCAAGCAAGGGTAGAATAAAGGCAAATCTCTCTTAAGAATTATGAGCCATTCTCTGGTTCTGGAAAAAAGTTATACAAGTAACAGTGGATGAAAGGAGCCTGAAGTGATGAATACAATGAATAAAAATGTCAAGAAGGCAGGGATCGAGCACCAAACTTCAGCTCTTCCTGTCCTCCTGGAAATAATATCTTTGCCTTTGAAGTCAGAAGACAATTCTACTACGGAACCCAGATGCAAGGGTTGAGTGGTACACCTCACTCCACAAAAATTCTGGTTTTCCTTCCCCCATATTTCTACCTCATCAGTATTGGACTTCCCTCAAGAAAATAGACTGGAATACCTCTTGAAAGATGCTTAATTCTTTGTTGCAAAAGCAATTATTTATACCTCCAAAATCAAACAAGAAAGGGCTAAGCTTGCAGATCATATTTCTTTATTTCATTACATTTGTTTTGTCTTTATTGTTGTCTTCCTTGCCTAAGAAAAACCAGGCTGGTGCCATGAAAATACACAAACAAAAAAAACTGAAGGACCACAGTTTCGTGACAGACTTATAATCTGATAGAAAGAAAAAAAAGAAACAATCCTTTGTGTAAAGCATTACATACATTTTCCCTATTGTTTTCACATTACAGTTACATTCTGAATGATGGTATGTATAACTTAATTTCAGCACATACTTGTTCATGCATTATTTCAGAAAGCTCTTTTGCCATTTCTCTGTAGTTGGCCTTCATTTCTTCTTGATATTCCAACTGATCTTCCTTTATCAGTCGTTCATTTATACCCAGAGCATGCCCACAGGCTTCAACAAATTGCCTGATTTAGAGAAAATAAGGAAGTTCTCAAACAGAAACCCAAAAGATTGATTTAAAATGTTAGCTTAAAGTATGTTTTTAATGAATCAGAACACTTTAAATGTTAGAAGTTTCAAAAATAATTTTTATGAGTCTCGGAAAAAAGGTCCATTTTTATCTTCCCTCTCCCCCATCCCCAAGAAATCCCAAACCCTCCACACCATACCTAAAAACCTCCTTTAGTAGCTTTACTTTATTGTCTGGATATCTTTTGGTGTTAGTGTCATCTAAGAAAGCTCTTGCATATGCTAATGGACCAGCATTAACCTAAAAAGAACAAGATAAAAAAAATAGTCAGGTATCTGACATAATATCTTAGCAATAACAGGTGCTACAGGTGTCTATTGGATTTGATTTTTTTAATAAGAATACATTGATTTAAAAAAAGCTGGACTTACAAAACACGAAAACTGCTAGAGTTGGAACATAAGAGCAGGAGTTATGAGTTATGAGCAGGAGTTCCAGTGCTATAAACCCGTCCTGGCACAAAGAAACCACTTCGGTGACGTTGCAAGGTAACTGCAGATACTTCCAATCTGTCATCTTGGTTTATGAAATTAGGGTGGCAAAATGAGCTAAACCTACTACTGTTTGGTCTGCTTATTTATTGAAAACAGTTTTCCAAGCTGAGAATTCTGCAACAATCTGCAGAAGTTTAATTGTGCTCTTATGGCAGCTACAGGAGAAGTGAATTCAGTGACTTCTGACTCATCCTTACTCTTCCTCCATATTATCAATATGAGCCTCTCCCTTCTCACCCCAAATACTAGCTTGACAACTTGCTGATT